>NC_061122.1:71240106-71540169 GCF_002878395.1 Capsicum annuum | reverse complement strand
CACTCTTTCAACAAAATTTGCTTCCATTATGCATTCCTGCCTCCCTCTTCTTTTCAGCATCTTTGATTCTTTGTCTTTAATTTAAAATTTTAATATCTATTTGAAAGTTTCAAATGATAACAGCACAAGAACACAATCTCGAAAGAAGTTTGTAGTGAAGATAAGTTATGGCGATAAGTTTCAAATATTTGATGACTTTTGGTTGATATTTAGACTTTAAAAAATTACTAAGTTATCATGTAGAGCTTCAAAAAGAAAGGTCATGGTGAAATTTAATTCCTTGAATGATTGTCTTTACTAATAAAGAATCGTGCTTTGCAAATTGGATAATTTTTTATAACTTATTTTGAATTTTGATTTTGTTATCTTATAGCTTCATGAAAATAATTTTTTCAGTGTGTGCAAAGATTAGAACTAACATCCCACTATTTTAATTTTTGTTGTTAAAAATATTATATCATAAATTTGACAAGTTAATTTATAATAGCGCGAAGCGTGATCAAATTCACTAGTTATTAAGAAAAGAGTGTCACGTAAATTGAAACATGTGGAGTAGTTAGTGATATGCAATAATGTTACTGTATTTTTCTTTGTCCATGTATGTTCCTTGGTTTTGATTGCTACCAGCTACTTAGGGCAAGGCATATATGAGTGATTTGTGAGTTTGGAACCAAAATATGCCATGGAACTTAAAAGAATATCAAAATATGTCATGTATTTACAAAGTGATAGAAATATGTTTAACTCACTTAAAAAGTGAGTCATATCAATTCTTTTTAACGACAGGTGACGAATAACGTTATAAATCTGGAAAAGTACGTAACTCACTTTTTAAGTGAGTTATGCATTTTATTTCTACATAACTCACTTAAAAAGTGAGTTATGCCTTTTAGTTTTTATGTAACTCACTTTTTAAGTGAGTTATGCTTTTTTGGTTTATACGTTTTGATTTATTATATTTATTTTTATAATTTATGTGAATTTTTATAAAACTTACATATTATGTGAGCAATCAATTTATCTTTTTAAAGTTTTATTTAAAAAAAATGACATATTTATTTTTTAAAATCTATTTTATTTTTTTAAAGCTCACTAATTATGTAATTTTATAAAGCTTAGTAATAATTTTTTAGATATGTTTTTATCTTATAAAATTATATATGCCTCTATTTTTATCATATACTCCCTTTGTTTCAAATACGTTAGCCCCCTATGTACTTGGCATATTCATTAAGAAAAATTTTATTAGGGATTATTCATTTACTAAATTAGTTTTATTAATTATGTTTCGAAAATATAAATTTAAGTTTATACACTTTATTAAGTCATTAATGATAGGGGTAGTATCGGAAGAATATAATTATATTCTCTTGATTTTATAAAAGGCACAACTAAATTGAAATAAAATTTTTAGAAAGAAGGCCAACTAATACGAAATGGAGGGGGTAAAACTCACTGATTATATGAGTTATTCAAATATAAAATAAGTTATGCATTTATCACACATATTTTAAGAGTTATATTCAATGGATAACTCTTTTTTTTTTTTTTACTTATTTTATATTTAAATAACTCACATAATCAGTGAGTTTTACCCCCCCCATTTCATATTAGTTGATCTTCTTTCTAAAATTTTTTGTTTCAATTTAGTTGTTCCTTTTATAAAATCAAGAGAATATAATTATATTCTTTCGATACTACCTCTATCATTAATGACTAAATAAAGTGTATAAACTTAAATGTATATTTTCAAAGCATAATTAATAAAACTAATTTGGTAAATGGATAATCCCTAATAATTTTTTTCTTAATGAGTATGTCAAGTACATAGGGGCCAACTTATTTGAAACAAAGGGAGTATATGGTAAAAATAGAGGCATATATAGTTTTATAAGATAAAAATATATCTAAAAAATAATTACTGAGCTTTATGAAATCATATAATTAGTGAGCTTTAAAAAAATAAAATAGATTTTAATAAAAATAAATCTGTCAGTTTTTTTTTTTTAAAATAGAACTTTAAAAATCTAAATTGATTGCTCACATATTATGTAAGTTTTATAAAAGTTCATATAAATAATAAAAATAAATATAATAAATTAAAACGTATGTGAGTTATGTAAAAATCAAAATTTCATTGTATAACTCACTTAAAGTGAGTTATGTAGAAATAAAATGTATAACTCACTTTTTATGTACTTTTTCAGATTTATAACGCCGTTTGGCACCTGCCGTTAAAGAGAAATAATATAACTCACTTTTTAAGTGAGTGAAACATATTTCTGTCACTTTTATTTACATCACATATTTTAATATTCTTTTTAATTTTATGATATATTTTGATTTTGGACTCGTGATTTGAGGTAATAATAATCATGCAAAAAGCTGCTGAATGATGATGAGAAGCACGTAAGCTAATAATAATCATGCAAAAAGCTGCTGAATGATGATGAGAAGCACGTAAGCTAGAATATTATTCATGCACATAATAACAACCAAATCGAAGCTGTCCAAATTAAAGTAAAAGTTAATAAGATTTTTGCTTCTGTCTTTTGTTTTGTTTTATTTCTCCTTGGTTGCTTTTGGGAGATATATTCACTTTAACAAAACAAATAATCCAATTTATGCCCTACCAGGTGGAGAAAAGCATGGGAGAGAAGAAAACAAGTAACAGCCACTCTCCTCCCTCTCTCTCTCCCTTCACAGGTCTTCTCTTTTCGTCTCTCTTAAGTTTATGTTCTTGGTGAGAAATTTCAGAGATTTGAACTATTTCATTTAAAAAAACGTAAAAGAGAGAATTTCTTTTTTTGTTATAAACTCAAGGACTTTTAGGCGTCATTTGTTGCATTAAGATTAGTACATCTGAATTTGAAAGCACAGAATGATTAAGATGTCGTTTCGAGATCTGAACGCCGCTTAACCAATAAGATTTTTTTTTTTTTTCAAGATTTGAACATATATTATGTTGTTGTAATATACCACAAAATACAATAATTACAGTTGAAATAATAAAATGAACAAAATGAAGAAAAATTAAATAATCTTCCTCTTGCCTGAGGCGCTGATATCTCGCTTTTTTTTAAGGAGATTCAAGTCCATTGCGGCATAATCTACACCGATCCAGCAGTATATCTTTTGACTTGTCCCCTCCAGGATACAATAGTCCATCAACGATGTACAACTCATACAACTCCGAATTAGTTAAAGAGTCCAAAACTCCACCATAAAAACACCTTCCTTCAACATATATTTACTCACTTTGTATAGTGAATATAGTTAAAGACTTAGAATATTTTCTTCGTCTCAACTCTCTCTTTGACTACTACACACTATAATCTCTTTCACACTTATCATATTTCCTTGTCCATGCAATAACATTCAAGATCACCTCTATTTATAGGTGGAGAATTCATCCTTGTATTGAATAGGAAGAATATGGTATAGTAAAGTGAGTACATGAATGGTCTATAGGTTACAAATGCTACAAGAATTACATGCAACTAATGACCTTATAAGTTACAAGAACTAATAGCCATGAGAGTTACAAGAACTAATGACAATATGAGTTACAAGAACTAATGGTCATATTTACCACAATTTGTACCCACTAACTCAAAAAGATAATGTGGTGAGTTACAAGAATAATGACACTACTTTCTTCACTTTATCTTTACTAATTTCATGCACTTTAATTTATTTTAATAATAAAATGCACCAACATTTTCCCACTCATTTTAATATTAGAATAAGAGAGTTCTTCACCAATTTAGTTGAAGGGAGACTGTTATGCATAATGAAGGTGTGCTCTTCATTGAACCTCCACTTAGTAAAACAGTAACATTTACTCCAGAGTCAGTAGTGGTCTCATACTTGAACTATGACTGCTTAAGGGAAATAAAGTATTACTGCCTACATACAATAGTCAAGGTGTTGACTTAAGCTTTAATAGCCAGCACATTACGACCATGTGCTATCCTAATTTTTCATGAGCGTTTTTGAGAATAAGCCTCATTCTCATAGGAAGGGGCCTACTTCCACGCTCACATAGGTGAAATCTGTTAAAGGTGATCCTGTAATATCGACGCCCCGCTCATACGAGATACATAATTTCATTAAGAGTTCTTAGACTCAACCTTCACAATCATTATAGGAACAAAATGCACTCACATCATTAGAAGGATTAAACAATAGTGCATCTCACACTAAGTCATCATATGATTCGTTCTTCCCATTAAACCTGGTTATAGGATCTCTAGTCCCAGGTCGGGTTTCCTCATATATGACTCATGATTTTTTTATAGGTTTCCTTCCTTCCCCTCGATGTGTTTTAGACCTTTTATCTTGCCAAGATCTAGTTCATCGACAAAATTAACACAATTAATATTGGTATAACATTGATCAATATGATCTCACAATATTGTATTTTTCTCCTTATGATCTGAATTTACCATTATAATAATGGTTTATGCTCTATCAATAAATTTTGGTATTATCACAACAACTCAAAATTAGAGAAATTAATTTCTCAACATAAAGTGATTGATCAGTTCACTTTTTCACTAGCTGAAGCTAAAAAAGTTTGTTCAACCTCCATAATTGAATTAGCAAATCATAATTTATTTCTTTATTTCAATAAATAGCACCAAGTTATTTTTTCATTTGCATCAAAAACACTTTTAAGTACAGCAGGATTTATTTTAATAAAAGAACCCACAACTTTTTTTCTCCAAGTAAATATACTCAATTTGCTTGTATAACCTGCTTAAGTACTTTTACACAATTTCAAGTTAAGTGCAACTAGTCACATATCTCATGTTTTATTAGGCTAGTAAACTCCTTTTTTTTGTACCACTTTCACATATTTGAAAAAGGAGTTGCATGGCTCATACAATCAACAAAATTGTATTTCACAAATTTTCACCGTAATGTGACATGTCAAGGAAAAGTTTATCACATGATTTAGGTATTTTTCATTCATAGAATAAAATTTATCTCACCCAAATACTCAAATGTCAAGTTGGCTATTCAGTTTATCATTTATTTGATAACATGAATCTTAGAGCCAAAGACTTCAATAAATATACAAATAGTAGTAACATGTGATTTATTCCAAGACTAATATTTGCACTTGTAGCTTTTTTTCAAAGTATTCTCAAAAATGCAAAATCACATTTTTTACGGTGATTTTTTCTCATTTCATTAGCCCCTACTATTTTGAGACTTTTAAAAAATAAACTTTCATAAAAAGTAGCATCATATTCATGAAAAATAATAGGTAACTTTTTATCTTTCCTCCGCAACAAATAGAAAAGTTTTTACCTTTTCTTCGCTTGATTTGAGGAGTAGAAAGATACTTTACGTGGCTATCTCTTGCCATCCATCTTTTGAGATCTCTCATCTTGATATCCACTATTTTTCAAACTGTAACAAAATATGAATTTCCTTAAAATTATTGGTATAATATACCACAAATTACAATAATTACAGTTGAAATAATAAAATGAACAAAATGAAGAAAATTAGATAATCTTCTTCTTGACTGAGGCGCGGATATCTCGCTTTCTTTAAGGAGATTCAAGCCCACTGCGGCATAATCTACATCGATCCTACAGTATATCTCTTAACTTGTCCCCTCCAAGATACAACAACCCATCAATAATGTACAACTCAAACAACTTCGAATATTAGTTGAAGAGTCCAAAACTCCACCATAAGAACACCTTCCTTCAACATATATTTACTCTCTTTGTATAGTTGTAACAACCTAAAAATTTGATGAAATATGTAAAATTTGTGAGTTTGTATGATTTGACTATTTTACCCTCCCCGTAGTTGCATTATGGTATTTCTGGGGTGTGGGAGTGGTTGACATGATTTTTGATGCATTTTGATATCATTTATGTAATATTGTGGTTTTTGATGGCTTCGAGAGCCTTATTTTGGACTTATGTGGTTATATTTTGATCCATGCGACAGATGACTGAACGGACTACGCCAGCAGCTTCAGAATATAGATTTTAGGCTAGGTAGACTTTTGGTTCGGGTCCTGATTCATCCGAGCTCATTTCGACCTATTGGTCGGAAAGTTGAAAAAATTGGAAAGTTGGGTGTGGGACCCACTTTTGATTGAAACGACCTCGTATGGAAAATCCTACTTTGCCAACAGATTCAGAATATTGATTTTAGTGTGTTAGCATATTTGGTATAATTTTACGGCTTTTAAATCTCATTTCGACCCTCGGTTTGGAAAATTGTGATTTTGGGTCTCGGGGGTCAATTTTGTTAAATCAATTTTTTTTTTGAAAAATCTGGTATTGCCATCGCATCCGGAACATCTAATTTAGTGTGGTTTTATAGTTTGTTTGCATAAATCGAACTCCAAACGAATCTCGGGTACCCCGTTGAAGTCCAGATTGAGTTAAAAAAACAGTTTTTTCTTTTGACAGCAGTGCAGAAAATCTCCACTGATAAATAACCTTTTTTGACCTATTTTGCTCATTTTTCATCTTGCTTCTTGGGAGTTAAACCCTAAATAGTTTGGGAGTTTAAAAGTGAAGTTTGTAAGGGCTTGGAAAGCTAGATTAACAACTTTTTCTTGGTTTTATTACGGATTTAAGGTAAGAATTCACCATTTTCTTAGAAATTTCTTGATAAATTTCTCAAAATCCCAAAAATCTTAGGGCATGATTTTAAACCCAAATTTCATCCCCTTTCACTTGAATAATATTTTTATCCTATAATTACTAGTTTTTCATCAATTTAACCTTCAAAATAACTCCGATTCTTGATTTTAACCCGAATTTTAAGAATTTTACCTGATAAAGCTTAAAAATAGTTTTTCTTCAATTTGAACCCCATATTTTACTCGATTTAATTTGGGTTTTCAGCTGTAGGTTCCTAAAAATATGGGGAACATATTTTTGAAGTAAAATTCCAATTTTGCCCTTCTTTTTTGGAAACCTATTTTGAGGTCCGTTTTGACCCCGAACCAAAAGTAGTCAATATGGGTGTCGTTTTTTTTTGATGTGTAAATTTCATATTTGATGTATTTAGTAGAGTTTGAGATTGTTCGTGAAAAGTAAGGTCGCGGGTTCAAGTGTAGCGGACCAGTTTCGGCTTTCGAGGTAGGTTATAGCTTAACTCTTCAGACTGGGATGGGTAGTAAATGATCATACAAAATGCATGTTAAGGGTGGGAACTAATCATGAAAAATGTCTATCTACGTGTTGTGCCCGTGTGGGGACCTATATATGATGTAATTGTCAAAATTGAAATATTATGTGATATGTTTGACCGTGTGGGGTCCTATGTGACATTGATAGCCTTGAATACATGTGAGTAATTATATTGTATTGTTTAATGTGGTACCATGAGTGTATTGTGGTTATATTCACACTTTACTGGCATATGAGACATGTGAAAATTCATGGATGAAATAAAAATAATGAGTGAATATTGGCTCATGTGGTTGTGGAAATGTATAATTGTGGTTGGTTGTGGAAATATATCATGTGGCTGGTTGTGTAAATACTTATTGTGATTGGTTGTGAGCATTACATCTTCATATCATACTCATTCATGAAATATTGGTACCACCATGGCAACATCTGAGAAACACTGGCAACACCTTTTTAAAAATATTATAACACCTTACAAAATCCTTTTCGAGGGATGTATTGGAAAGGACATATGAGATATGTGAATTGTATATGGGTTGACGAACCCCCTATGGGTCCTACGTCGGGAAGCTTTGGCTCCGTAGGTGTATACGGGGATTGTGCAACGATCTCAGAGGTTGTGCGACAACCTCGTGCATCATCATCATCATCATCATCATCATTATCATATACATTGCACTTACTTTATTGTGTTTATGTTATGTTGTATTGCCTTATTGACTTGTCATCTATGTATTTGTCTTACCTTTCTTTACTTGTATTTGATGATCTTGTATCTACATGTTCTCTCTTGGTCTATTTTATATGTGACATAATCTATACTTGTGTTCTATATCTTGATGTGTTTTTGTAATATATGTGAGATATATTAGAACTGTTAGTGCAAGCGGTGTGGGCTACCGTTGTGGGATATTTTTTGATTGCAGGTGACGTGCCCTTAATGTATATTTTGTATGCCTTATTTATTACTTTTCTTAATCGGTCTATGATATCTAATGAGTACAAGTGGACCGTACCCATGCCTACTACACCCTTTCGGTGTAGGTCCTAGCTCGAGTGCGCCTCATCTTACTTGATTCGGGTAATTGTTGGAGCTTCCAAGGTAGCGGTTGGACATTCATGGGTCCGAAGTTCACCTCTATCTTTCTATACTAGTTATGTCTTTATTAGTGTTCGGAGACAGTTATTATTTTTTTTTGGTTATTTTTTCGATGTATTTGACTCTTGGATTGTATTAGTAGTTCTTACACTATTGACACCTGGTTTTGGGCATGATTGGTGTTTTGGATGAGTTCTTTCCGCATTGTTATGATTATTTATATGGTTCGACTTTATTCTAGAAGCCTTATCTTGAGTATTTATATCTTTTTCTCTATTCGTATCAGTTTGGGTGATAGGCTTACTTGTCGAGGTATGCCGCGACAAGTGCCATCACGACCCTCGTTTTGGGTCGTGGCAAATATAGTTAAAGACTTAAAATATTTTCTTTGTCTCAACTCTCTCTTTGACTACTACACATTATAATCTTTTTCACACTTATCATATTTCCTTGTCCATTCAATAACATGAAAGATCACCTCTATTTATAGGTGAGGAATTCATCCTTGTATTGAATAGGAAGAATATGGTATAGTAAAGTGAGTACATGAATGGTCTATAGGTTACAAATGCTACAAGAGTTACATGCAACTAATATCCATATAAGTTACAAGAACTAATAGCCATTAGAGTTACAAGAACTAATGAAAATATGAGTTACAAGAACTAATGGTCATTTTTACCACAATTTGTACCCACTAACTCAAAAAGATAATGTGGTGAGTTACAAGAATAATGACACTACTTTCGCCACTTTATGTTTACTAATGTCATGCACTTTAATTTATTTTAATAATAAAATACACCAGCATATATGTATATATATATATATATATATATATATATATATATATATATGCTTTACGGATTAATAATCTTGACTAGGATGATCCATTATGGGTCTACGTATTTCCCTAACGCCTCCTCTGGCTTAAATGGGCATTCTAACGGGACGTCCAACATAGCTTGAACCACCCACCTCAATTATTCCTGTACCTTAGTATCATTTAGTGATAAGACTCCTACTATGGAATTAGTACCACATTATATTAATAATTTAGTGTGTTATAGTTCAACACAAAGGCTTTTAGCCTACATTTAGGCTAATTTAAAAATAAAAATACATACATACATATATAAATATATATATATATATGTATGTATGTATATATATATATATATAAATTTTTATTTCTATGCATCAGTAATATAATGTGTACGGAATACTCATATATCGAGTAAATTTCATCCATGTCACTTAACTTTGTGTCTATTACGCAAAAATTCTTTTTCTTTCATTCATTACACAAAAGTCATTTAACTTTGCTCCGACCATCACAAAAGTTACTATGACCGGATTTTACAATAATTCCACCAAAAAAAAGATGTAGCAACCTTAATTAGTTCTTAATTTTAATTTAAGTGAATATATAATATACTACTCATATTGTAACGACCTAAAAATTTGATGAAATATGTGAAATTTATAATTTTGTATGATTTGACTATTTTATCCCTCTCCATAGTTGCATTATGGTATTTCTGGGGTGTGAGAGTGATTGACTTATTTTTGATGCATTTTGGTATCATTTATGTGATATTGTGATTTTTGATGGTTTCAAGAGCCTTATTTTAGACTTATGGGGATATCTTTTGATTCGTGTGGCGGATGACCGAACGGACTGCGCCATCAGCTTTGGAATATTTATTTTAGTCTAGGTAGATCTTTGGTTCGGGTTCCGGTGCACCCGAACTCATTTCGACCTATTAGTTGGAAAGTTGAAAAATTAAAAATATGGGTGTGGGATCCATATTTGGTTAAAACGACCTCGGATGGAAAAATCAACTTTGCTAGCTGATCCGAATATCAAATTTAGGGTGTTAGCATATTTGGTATGATTTTACTACTTTTAAATCTCATTTCGACCCTCGGTTTAAAAAATTATAATTTTGAATTTTGGAGGTCAACTTTGTGAAAAAGATATTTTTTTTTAAAAATCTGATATCGCCATTGCATTCGAAATGTCAGATTTAGTATGGTTGCATAATTCGTTTTCATGTATCGGACTCCGAATGAATCCTGGACACCCCGTCGAAATCCGGAGTGAATTTGAAGTAAAAAATCTGGTGCGATACCAGATTTTTCTGCAATATAAATACCTCTTCTTTTGGCCCTTTTTGCTCATTTTTCATCTTGCCTCTTGGGAGTTAAATCCTAAAATAGTGTGCGAGTTTAAAAGTAAAATTTGTGAAAGCTTGGGAAGATAGATTAATATATCTATTTCTTGATTTTATTACGAATTTAAGGTAAGAATTCATCCTTTTCTTAGTAATTTCTTGATTAATTTCTCAAAACCCCAAAAATCTTAGGTTTTGATTTTAAACCTCAACTTCACTTCTTTTCACTTGAATAATGTTATTATCTTATAATTACTAGTTTTTCATCAATGTAAACTTTAAAACAACTCCGATTCTTGACTTTAACCAGGATTTCAAAGATTCTACCTGGTAAAACTCAAAAATATTTTTTCTTCAACTTGAACCTCATTTTTGACTCGATTTAACTTGGGTTTTTAGCTGTAGGTTCCTAAAAATATGAAGAACATATTTTTGAAGTAAAGTTCTAATTTTGTCCTTTTTTTTTGAAAACTCGTTTTGGGGGTTCGTTTTGACCCCGAACCAAAAGTAATCAATATTGATGTTGTTGATTTTGTTTTGACATGTAGATTTCATATTCGATGTTCTTAGTGAAGTTCGGGATTGTTCATGAAAAATAAGGTCACGGGTTCAAGCGTAGAGGATCAATTTCGACTTTCGAAGTAGGTTATGACTTAACTCTTTCAGACTGGGTTAAGTAGTAAATGATGATACAAAATATATGTTAAGGGTGGAAACTAATCATGAAAAATGACTATTTATGTGTTGTGCCTGTTTTGCGAAAATTTTGACTTTTGAAGAGAGTCGCCACCTAATTTTGAAAAGGAATTAAGAAAACTTTGTAAAGTACTTCAAACGATTCAAAATAGGAAAATCGTTTTAAGTTAGAGATTCTAGATAAGCGGTTCCTATTAACGTTTTAGGAAGGTGTTAGGCATCTAAAACGTCCACTAACTTGCAGTTATTCGGACTGTTTGAAAATCGTCTTTGATTAACTTCTAAAAGATTAATTTGTTGAAAAGTGATTGATTTTTAGAAACTTTTTTTGTGTAAAAACAGTTTTAGACGACCTAATAGGGATTTTAACTAAATCTACACAAATGAAATAAGCAAGTAAACACATAAACGGGGAAAGGGAAGAGAAAGTAAGCGATTTAGGCCATTGGGCCCAAACCAACAAAACCTGTCCTAGTCTAATTGGGGCTTTGATCCATTTCACCTGTCCTAATCTAGTTTTCCAGCCTTTGACTCGAATCTTGCTCCACCTGTATTAAATACAACTTTGGCTTCTTGGCCCGAACAAATGAACTAAGAAATGAAGAAATAAACAAATAAAGGCAACAATAAATCAATAAGTAAATAAATAGAGACTTTCTAGTCTGTTTTTCGCTTCAAAAATGGGATCTAAACCTATTTTTCTTCTTTCGACTCCTTGCATTCGCACACTATGCAACCTTAGACTCACTTCCGGGCTTGACTCAATGGATGGGCCTGATTGGCCCATTAGGGAATGTAAAGAGTCCGTTTGGACTCCAACAAATTCACATGCAAAGTAAGAAAAATAAAGGACATTAATACATGACTAACGAAGGGAAAGAGATATAAAAACAACACATAGGCAATCAAAGCCAAGCGTAGATGAACAATTATGAGATCGGATAAAGACAACGGAAACCACATATCAGACAATCTGAATAAGAATTAATTCTAACTAATAATACAACCAACACTGTCTTTTACTAAAATAGCAACCTATGGTCTTTAAGACCTCTACAGCAACAACAAGCATACAAGATTTTTGGAATAACACTTATGACTATAGAATGAAGAGATGAAGCAGAATACAATAAAAACTAAACGGAAATAGAATATTACCTATTCGGGAGCAGCAAAATGAGATGACGAACCGGTACGGAGATCACGCCACTAGAAAATTTCTTCACAGTCAACTCGAAGCTCTAATTTAGCTGATGAACTTTCAAAAGAAGACCCGAATTTCTACTAAATACCGAATTTCTCCAAAAAATTCTTTCTTTCTTCTTAATTCCTTGGTTTTTTTTGAATCTAAAATTTTCAACTCATTCCTTCCATCCCCTGAAATAGTGACCCCTTCGCCTCTTATATAGAAGATCGAATTGGGGTATTTTTGGGACTTGAAAGAAGGATACCTTCAATTTGAAATCCCAAAATATCCCCCATACAGCTCCATTTTTGTCTTCAATTCATACCCATTTTTGGATTTGTTCCGCCAAATTGCAATGGGTGGACCAATTAAAATATGTCAAGACAAATTTTCCCCTAAACCAATGAAAATCAGCCAAATATGTACGAAATCGTACGAATTACTCCAAAATTCATGGAATTTGGACGTTGGGGGATGACACTTAGCTTGTTTCTAGAAGGTTCGAGGGTTTTCTTCACGTGAACCTGTGCGAGACGCGTGAAGAGGGCTACACACGGGTTGATTTGAGGCTGATTTTATGATTTTCAGGTGAAGGTTGGTTGAATTCGGGTTAATGGTTGATGTTGGGTGTCGCGATATTGTTGTTGTTTGTATGCAGCTTCGCTGCTTTGGAGGAGAAGGAAAGAGATAATGGAGATTGGGCCTTGTCTGACGGTTTTTAGGTGTTGGGACGGCTTTTGGAGAAGAAAGGAAGGGACCCAGGAGATTTATATTTGGGCTGCTGACTGTTTTGATTAAATAGAGGGGCTGGTTTGGTTATTTAAATTTTGGGTCTTTCATTGGAGTTATTTAATAACCCTTATTAAATCTAATTAGGTTATTAAATAACCCTATTAAATTTAATTAGATTAGAATAATCATGATTAAATTTAATTGGATTAAGAATAACTCTAATTAAATTTAATCGGATTAAAATAATCCCAATTAAGAAATGGTAGCTTTTGGGATTGAGATTGAACTATAATTTAAACGACTTATTTAAATTCTAACCAAATTGAATATCTATTGGTCAATTGCATTACAATTTGGGCCATTTTGATTTTAATTGAGGTCATATTTAATTAGTTCGCTAAATTGAATCGCAATCCGACATGAATCAAGTAACAAATTAACCTCAAGTTTCTTGATTTGATAAAAATCAAATAAATATTTCTCCAAATAAAATATTTTGAGAATAAATTATATTTAAACCAAGACTTTATCCATTTGAATTAGTTTTCAAGTTTAATTAATAGAAGTCTAATTTTGATAAAAATGTTCATTTAAATAAAAAAATTTATAAACTATCGTATATATAAATACGAAAATATGTAATCGTTAATTAAATGATAAAATATACTCAAATAAATAATTTAAATTACATTTATTTGAATAAAATAATTATTGTGGTTTTATCTTAAAATTGAAGAAACTCAAAATTAAATTGGGTTGTCGAGGACAAAAAATTAGGTGTCAACAATTGCCCCCTTCCTTTGGGTAGGATGGATGCAAGTAATCCTGGGCAAAGGAAGGTTGACGTTCCTAATTTTTTGTCTGGCCACAAGTTCGAATTTAAAAGTGGTTGGTTTTCACACGAGTTTTGTAGAGTTATGGCCGAACCTCGACATCAGGTTTCCTACATATCTCAGATTTCATGATAATTCAGGCCACTTGTAGTTCATAAATCTTGATTTAAAGCACGATTTTTAAGAAAATTCACCAACTATCATGGTTTTAGAGTTTTTAGTTAAACCGAGAAGTTGGGGAATAAAGGGATTTGGGGGAGGTTGGAATGCAGTCGAGTTTTCTACATAGAGCCCAGCCTACATATCCTCAATATTTTAGGAAATCAGACTGCTTGTAGTTCGACTTGATTGGTAGAAAAGATAGTCTTCTATTTCAGATGATCTTTGGCTCGGATGAGTGACAAGTTAATGAGTTGCGGAAAAAAAGCTTGTAACCTCTTAACCATGAACATGGGATCCTTCACATCCATAGGCAAGAACTTACCTGGACATAATTTCCAAAACTCTAGGTGTCCTATCACTCGAATTTGAAAAAAAGGAAAGGCTACCTTTGATGTAAGTTTAGAAGTATCTCGAAGGTGAAGTTGAAACAAGAATATCCCGGAATACCCACATTCCTTCTAATAGGGGTGTGGTTAGATGGTGGTGGTGATTATCCTTTATCTCACGTCTAGAGAGTTTGACGTCCCTCTCTAGACTATGTCCCATTTTGCTGCTAAGAAAGAGTTCCACGTTGTGCTGCGTCCTATCTGAAGTTGTTCGCACCTGTGCTTTTGATTTGAGATTTTCATCCTCTCGGATGCTCTCGACAATGCTTTAAGCAAAAAGTGTTAGTACTAAACATAATTCACGAAAGAGGTATGTAGTCTTTTACCATATCTCTACGTGAGTTATGGCCTGAAAAGTAGAGTCATCTCTTCATGTACCTGTTTAGAATGAAATAATTGGCAACAACAAACACAACAACCCACTTAGTTGTTGTATAATCATGACCTTTATCAGTTGAATATGTCTTCAAAGTGGGGTGGCCTTGTTGGACACCGGCGATACTTTGTGCAGAACGGTCCCTACAACCATGTAATCTTGTGCTGGTATGAAAACCCTTTTGGTTACCTATATCACTTTTTGTATGTGGAATGATAACCTCTCCGGTTATAGCCGATGATCGATTTATAAATTTTCCTTAAATTGTCAATCTTTGGATAATCTTGCGCATTATTTGATGTTGGATATGAGGCGACTTACAGATATCCTTTGAATTGCTAGCTTTTAGGTAATCCTGCACATTATCCAACCTTGGATAAAAGATGGCTTACAGATATCCCTCCAATCTCTAGCTTTTAGGTGTTCTTACACATCATCCGATGTTGGATACAATATGACTTATATATATCTCTCAAATTGTTAGTCCTTGGGTAATCCTGCACATAATCGATCTTGGATATGACGTGGCTTATAGAGAACCCTTGGACGTATCAATTTGATAATCTCGCATATTCTCCGATAAGGATTTAGTTGCGACTTATGGATAACCTTCAAACTATTAATTTTTTGGCGATCTTGCACACTATCCAGTTAGGATATTGTTATGACTCATGGATGACCTATAGGCTATCAACTCATAGGTGATCTTTCACACTATCCTATTTCAAATAATATGACTTATAGATGACCCTCAAATTGTTAATTTCTAGGAAATCCCAAATATCATCCGTCTTTAGATGGCGACTTAAAGGCGACCCTTCAAATCATGTGCTCTTGATGTATTCATATGATGATTCATAAGATGGTGAGATATCCTTGATGCCAGCATTTATATCTTGCGTGTCAACAAATATAAAATACCAATAATATCCTCGACGCCAGTGTTTATGTCTTGCGTGTCAACAGATATTAAATACTGATGATATCCTCGACGCAAGCGTTTATGTCTTACATGTCAATAGATATAAAATGCTGATGATATCCTCGATGCCAGTGTTTATGTATTGCGTGTCAACAGATATGAAATGCTGATGATATCCTTGACGCCAGCATTTATGTCTTGCATGTCAACAGATATGAAATGCTGATAATATCCTTGACGCTAGTATTTATGTCTTGCGTGTTAATAGACATGAAATACTGATGATATCCTTGACGCTAGCGTTTATGTCTTGCGTGTCAATAAATATGAAATGCTGATGATATCCTCGACGCCAACGTTTATGCCTAGCGTGTCAACAAATATGAAATGCTGATGATATCCTCAATGCCAGCATTTATGTCTTGCGTGTCAACAGATATGAAATGCTGATGATATTCTCGATGCCAGCATTTATGTCTTGCCTGTCAACAGATATGAAATGCTGATGATATCCTTGATGCCAGTGTTTATGCCTTGTGTGTCTGCAGATATTGAATGGCCCTCTTGGCAATAATATGAAATGGCTCTCTCGACGATGATATGAATGGCCCTCTTGGCAATGATATGAAATGGCCCTCTTGACAATGATATGAATGGCCCTCTTAGCAATGATATGCAATGGCCCTCTTGGCAATGATATGAAATAGCCCTCTTAGCAATGATATAAAATAACCCTCTTGGCAATGATATGAAATGGCCCTCTTGGCGATGATATGAATGGCCCTCTCGGCGATGATATGAATGGCCCTTTCGTCAATGATATGAAATGGACCTCTTGGCAATGATAACAGTTTTACCTGAGTTCGTTTGTCTACATCTTACTTTCTACATGTACCTGTAGTCAAGATAGATAATTAGTAGAAACAAAATTGCTCTCACATTGTTTCGCTTAAGGCAAATTTTGAGGATGACTTTCAGTTCTTACTCCTATTGAGTGATCCCTTGATTTTTATATTTATTGTGCCAACTCCCTTGAATGGACCTGTGCTCAAGATAAATATTTAGTAGACACAAGTCACTTTTGCTAGCGATTATTTTTTAGAAAAAAATTTAAATACAATATTCGTAAAGAAGATAAGATGCCTTTGTTTGCCCTCCAAGATCTCAAAAAATGAGATGGACAACTCAAAACGTCCTCGATAAATGGGTATTAAACCCATTTTTGGGCTACTCAAAAATACCGTTCTAAAGCATTATATACTCTGGCATGGCCCCCGACTAGCTTGGGGATTTTTGAAAGAAATGCTCATTTTGTATATCGATCCCTGCATCCACAGAAAATGATTAGTTTGAATGAAACTACTCCATGTTGACCTTCTTTGATCCTTGATTTGCTCCTTGCCATCTTTCAGGTTCCTCGTCACAGTGGTACCTCCACCCTGGGTCCCTGCTCCCATAGATGCCTAGGCAATCACTAAGTAAGAGATTTGTAAAGATTTTTTTTTCAAAAGTAATCTTATTTTTAGCAAATAGTTTCGAAAGTATCTGTAAAAGCTTTAGAAAATTTTTTCCAGTTATATCATGTACTATCTCAACGAACGTCTTCCTCATGATTTTGACTATATTCGATGGATGATTTTCAAAACTCATGATCATTGTTAGAGGGTTCTTCAAGTAGTTCTGTCATAGCCAGAAATTGAGTCTACCTAGACTTTATCGCAGTTGGTGTCTTCAAAAGCTTGGCTTTAACCTTTGGTGCCGGGGAATTTAAAATATATTCCAATATTTGGTGGAAATTTTGAGGCCTCCCTCAAAATTTCTGCCCCAGTTTAAAGTAGTCTGAGATGATATCATCTCGAGTGGATCTGAAGTCTTTGCTGATCTTCATTCTCTTTGTTGGATGCTGATCTTCTCTTGTGAATTTTTGAGATTCCTTCTCAAAAATTCTGCCCTAGTTTCCATTTCCTGGGGTTATATGACCAAGCCGTTGGGGCACCTACGTATCCCGTTGAAGCAGGAATCAGGTAAGACGTAGTTCAAGACTACGCTAAGGATATATAGAAAAATCTTATGGGTTGAACGAAGTCGATATAGGCCGCCCATGTATTCCTTTTGTTGGGAATTCAGGTCATCACGTAGTTCATACATAAAAAGAAAGGATAGATTTTCTTAAGGGGTTAACCGAAGCCGACATAAGCCGCCTACGTATCCCTTTCTTGGGAATTCACGTTGCGTAGTTCGTACATAAACTCATAATGACCCTAAAAATACTCTTATCCATCTTACTAGGATATAAATAAGTACTTCTATGGATGACATGACGTTTGCATTGCGTTTGTCTTGATAGAACAAAGGATCAAATGTTCAATGGAGTCATCGCCTTCCTAGTTAACCACCTCGGTTTCCTCTATATTAGGCTTCTTTGATTCTCAAACTCTTTGACTCTTCTGTTGACTGTTCTAGGGCTACCATTATTTTTCTTCTTGACATGACATGACAATGACAGGTTTTAAGTTACTGTTATACGACGGGCGATGAGTCATAAGTCCAATTCAACAATGTTTTCTCCAATTAATCTTCTATGATCCCGGCTGTTTTGGAAAATTCTTCCCTCATATTTTCCTTATTTCATCCTCGAGACCCTTGCTTACATGGTTGAAAAATGATTGGTAGAGTCCAGTTTTACTACTATTTATTTTTCTTTTCATGTAACAAAGCTATAGTCAAGAAGCGGATCTCTTATTCATTTTGATCTAGTGAAGTAGGGTCATTTTGTGCCAACACAAAGTAGTTTCTATTACCTACAAAGTAAAAACAACTCAAACGCTGATGTGTTAGATTTCGTTAGTAATAAGTAAAGCAAGATGATAAGGTAGGAAGTAAACACATAGAGTTGTTTCTCATCTCATGCGAATTGATCCATGAAGTAATGGTGAGTCGAGAATTTCAATGAACAGGATTTTGCTCAATGATATGGATAGGTGGAATTTGTTGAAAAGGTTCAACTCTTCTTCTTTCTTCAAGAAAGTGGAGGACAGCAGAGCTTTTGGAGATATGGGCTGGCCAAAAGGCTGCCTACGTATCTTACGGAGGAGAAATCAGGCCCTACGTAGTTTGAACTATAATGACAATTTCTGATTCTAAAGTCAACTTTCCTAAAATAGTAGTGATAATTTTGGATGTTTTAAGAATGACCACGGACTTTTCTGAGAAACTTGGGAGACTTGGAATACTTTTGGTCCAACTTTTGTATAGTGGGGTATATTTCTGCCTAGAGATGTTCCATGGAAAATGGGATTGGATCAGGTCGCCTTTGATTCGGATCAGCATAACACGTATAAGCACATAAACAGTTATATTACACAAGGATATTGTAATAAACGTGCATCCTAATTAGGTGACCCGTTTGAGCCAAGGGTTTAGGCCTAAAGTATTTTGAAGAAAATATACGCCTTTTTAAAGACAATCCATTATCCCCAAAACCCTTCATAGGTATACATAAATGACATAAATTTCTACAAAAGTTGCACAAAAAGGATACAATCTTTAGGGAAAGGAAATAATGTCCCACGCAGGGGATGCTAATTACTGAATGCTTCTTCTATCAGCCTTGCTGCTCTTAGCTTTGTCCACTCCTCATTATTGGCAATATCCGTTGATGATCAACGATTGTTGTATAACTGTGCCATAGATGCCATGCAATTGTCCAAATTGCTTAATTTTTTGCTTGGCTTGTTTCAACTCCTTTGTCAATCGGTGTACGATTGAGGCATCCTTATACAAAAGTGAGTAAAGTAAGTCTTTTCCCGATCTCCAAAGGATAATGGATTGGATTAAAAAAACATATATTTCTTCAACACATAAATATGATTCGTCTGTAATTGACTCGGGGTCAATAGATGCAGGGCAAGTTTTCTAATGGGCCCAATACCCCGCTCGGGTATTGGGTCGTCCTAGGCTGATGCCTAAAATAGGGTTTTGGTTTCGTTCTACCCTAGGTGTCTAGAGTGGGTTTGAACACTGGTTCTCTAGCAGACAACTTGAGTTTGAAAATACGAACAACCATCAGGTGACTCACGTGCTAATAAGCTGTTTGTATTTCCAACACGTTATCAAAATTGAACAATAGGGGCCAGGACATCCACGAAACCCCAAAACAGATTAAATAATGTAGGAATATGCCATGAGATGCGATAGTTAAACTTTACAGAATCGAAACATATAAACACATAAATAGTTAATCAAAAGACGAAATCAAACATTTGATTAGAAACTAGTTAAAAATCCCCAGCAGAGTCGTCATTTCTGTTTTGTGGAAATTTTGACTTTTAAAGAGAGTCGCCACTTAATTTTGAAAAGGAATTAAGAAACCTTTATAAAGTACTTCAAATGATTCAAAACAAGAAAATCATTTTAAGTTAGAGATTCTAGATAAGGGGTTTATATTAACGTTTTAGGAGGGTGTTAGGCATCTAAAACGTCCGCTAACTTGCGGTTATCCGGACTGTTTGAAAATCGTCTTTGATTAACTTTTAAAAGATTAATCTGTTGAAAAGTGATTGATTTTTAGAATTTTTTTTTGTGTAAAAACAGCTTTAGACGACCTAATAGGGATTTTAACTAAGTCTACACAAATGAAATAAGCAAGTAAATTTAAAAACGGGGAAAGGGAGGAGAAAGTAAACGATTTAGGCCATTGGGCCCAAACCAACAAAACCTGTCCTGGTCTAATTGGGCCTTTGACCCATTTCACCTGTCCTAATCTAGTTTTCGAGCCTTTGACTCGAATCTTGCTCCACCTATATTAAATACAACTTTGGCTTCTTGGCCCGAATGAATGAACTAAAAAAGGAATAAATAAACAAATAAAGGTAACAATAAATCAATAAGTAAATAAATAGAGACTTTCTAGGATGTTTTCCGCTTCAAAAATGGGATCTTAACCCATTCTTCTTCTTTCGACTCCTTACATTACCATACTATGCAACCTTAGACTCACTTCCGGGTTTGACTCAATGGATGGGCCTGATTGGCCCATTAGGGAATGCAAAGAGTCCGTTTGGACTCCAACGAATTCACATGCAAAGTAAGAAAAATAAAGGACATTAATACATGACTAACGAAGGGAAAGAGATATAAAAAAACACATGGGCAATCAAAGGAAGGAAATTGAGTTAGTTAACACATGATCAATCAAAGAGAGGAAAAACTAAAAGGAAACTAATGTGGATTTTAAAAAATAGCAACGTGGTATGGATCTTAAATAATCAAAAGCTAATTAAAAATAGTAAGACATGTTCGTATCAACCCAACAAAGAAGCATTATACGCAAATGAATCTTACATGTTTCCTTTTTTATTGTTGCTTCCTTTTTTTGGGAACTTACCACTCTTCTTCCTGGCTTTAACAATCCTATTTGCCAAGAGGCAGCATAAATATCATTTTCACTTGAATCATGTTTTTAAGCCTTTAATGCTAAATATTTTTCTCTTGTAACTTCCTTCTTCCCTAGCTCTTGTTGCTACTTGAGCTCATGAGTCCTTAGGTTTTCAATCAATTCAACTATTATGAGGGTCTTCAGGTTTCATGCTTTAATTATATCATCCACTTTGATTTCCCAGGACTTAGGAAGAACCCCAAGAATCTCCTTACTTTTTTGTACAAGGGAATCACTTCTCCTGGTCAGTAAAGCTCATTTGTGATAGAAGTAATCTTGTATGATTTCTTGGATGGTTACTCCTTATTTTATGGTGAAGGTTTCATACTGAGTAGTCATTATGTCTACCTTAGAATACTTTACATCAGTAGTGCCTTCATAAGAAATCCTTAATCAATCCCAGATATCTTTGGCATTTTCACAAGCTAAGATCCTGTTTTATTCATTAGGCCCTATACTACAAATTAGCTATTTCTTGGCCTTTTAATTCTTGTCAATTTTCTTTCTGTCTTCATCATCATACTCTCTCCTTCTTTTAACAACCATTCTAGTTATTTTTCCCTTTTTGACTTCCTTATAGGAATATGAGGACCATCAAGAATTATGTTCATCTGCTCACTATTCTCATCCATAATGAACTTAAACATCTTAGTTTTACACCACCCACAATACTTTCAATTAAATCTAGGTGGTCTAGTGGTAGATTTTGCTTCTTTTAGATTGGGTGGAACAACCATGATAACCAAGACACTCTAGGTGTGATCCTTTTAGAGTGAACCGGCTCTGATACCAATTGTTGAAACCCTGGGGGTTGCACCATATAGTGAGGGACCAGGTCCCTTAAAATTAGTTACAGGCAAAAAACATAGTAAATGAACCACAAACTCAACACAATGCAGAAAATTTAAAAAATACAAGATTTAACGTGGAAACCCCCTTGCTCAAGGGAGGAAAAACCACGGTTTGCCCTCAAAAGCACTCAAAACTCCACTATAATCAAACTCTTAATTACAAACTTCACTGAACCTTACTCTAGGTTCCTCCTTCTTATAGTAACTCTACTACAATCTCATCTTGAAAACTCTGCCAAGACACTCTTAAAGCTGATTAACTCTAATCAGTAACAAACTTAGGCAACTCCACCTAAGCACTCTTAAAGAAAGATGAAAAAATCATTACTCTTATGGCATGAGTAATTAAGTTATAGACCATTACACACTCAAGAAAACTCAATACATTCAAAACTTAGAATAAATTAAGAGCATGAGCTATACTTGAGCATTTAAACAAGAATGAGTTTTCTTTTTTTCACTCAACAATTTCTGGATTGTGAAAACTCACTCAGTTGAGTTGCACCTTTTTATTTAAATAGAGAAGTGATGATTGGGTATGGAATGTGTTTGGACCAGGTGTCTCAAATAGTACAAGCAGCACCTGCATAGTTTGTTACACAAGAGGATAAAACTGTGCAGATGCATGCCAGTTGTACTATTCCTTTGAATATTCAGGGACCTGGTCCCTTATAGTCATTTGATCATCATCGAAAAAGGATACAAAAATTAAGATATTAAACTTTTCTCATTCTTATTAATTGGCTGATGAGTGCAAATATCAACCTATGCCAAAATAACATAGTTTTTCTTGAAAAACCAATTTAATGTTTGATAGAAGAAGAGTTACATAAACATAGGACACTAATCCTTATTTTATAGATTCACTTAGATATAGGTTGAATTTACATGACATAATCAGCCATTCTTATTTAAAAATCTCATGTAGGCTTGGAAACATCATAGCAAGATAAATCATTTAGCCCGTGGAAAAGATTAACTATTTAGGGACCGAGTGCATTTCTAGAATCCAATTATATGTAGTTGCATAAAACCAAAAGAATACTACATTCCATTGAGACGACAGGACCATAGTATCTTAATTAATATAAGTTGCATCCTAATGTTATTATATCTAGTCTTGTTAAGAATTTTTTTTTGTTCTTACAAAATAGAATTTTTGTTGTCAATTTAGTATTTATTCAATCTATAATATTTTCTCCTTATTCCCTATAGGATTTACTATATTTGCATACGACCGCATTACATCATCTTAAGGTGTATGTTTGAGCATTGATGTGTGAGCAGATGCTAACATATTTGAGGCTTTTAATAGAGAATAATTGCAAAGTCTTAAGCAACTTTTATCATTTTTGATTGATTTCTCTTTGATATCATAGTAAAAGACAAGATACAAGAGAACGAGCAATAATGGAAGTAAAAGAGTTATTTTCTGAGCAAGTAGAGAGGGAAGTATAGCTGACGACTTATCTGAAAAGTCATCAGCCTTGTGATAAGCTATTAGAGTTACCGTCAACCTTAGACAGAGAATGGGATTCATCTAGAAGGAGTAACGGCAACCAATGATAAGCCATCAAGCTCGTCGTTAGGCTTAGGTAGACTTAAAGTAAAGAAGAGACAACAATTCTGATAAGTCATCACATGTCTTATAAGTCGTCAGGCTTCATCATCAGATGAAGACAGAACTTGTTCAAATGTGAAGAGAAGCTGACGACATTCTTGATAAGGCATCAGACTCTTGATAAGCCGTCCCACATATCATCGTCTGTCTGAGAAAATACTGTGATCTGTGATTTTATTTCCATAATTAGGCTGAAGTATTTAAAGCATATGTTAGGGTTTTCTAATGGGAGGAAACTGGACGTGCTTGATAAATTTTTTTCTCTCTAGTTTTTTGACTTTAACAAGACAATTATCTTTGGAGAGATTGTTACCATTGTTTTGGGATTTTCTACTGTGATCAAATCTGAGAAATACTTGTCGTTATTCATCTTGCTGTAAGTTCATCTATCAAATTATGAATTCAACTTGTTGTCTTGCTTATTATATTATGATTAGCTAAATTCTCTTAACCCGAGTTGTGGGATCTATGGGTTTGGGTTTGTAACATAACTAAGAGTTCAAGATTCTAACAATGGTAGAAACTTCTTGATAATTCCATTATTTTATATTCTGACTATTGGTTGTAAAAAATAGGCCTTGCTTACTAGTGATTTGCTTGAGATAAGAAATCAACCCGAGTAAGAAGCGAATTATCAACAGGGACTTGGAAGCATCAGACTTTCATTTAATAATTAATGCTGTTATAAGATTAATTAACTTGAGATAACATCCTGTTATGAAATATAAATTCCCTAAGTTTGAAAGAATTGGGTGGTTAAATGTATAAATAGGTTGAGAAACATTTAGACATAACTTCGACATGGATATTCTGCTGTTCCTACCTACCACTAGAATCTTGAACCGTTACTACCATCTGTCAAATCCCAACACCCATAGTGAACATAACTCTAGTTTCCCTTATCATATTGATTTGAAACATTGTATTGATAAGTAATTATTTGCTACCCTTCAAAAACCCCCATTCATAGGAAATTGCTAACTATCAGTTGATTAGCCAGTAGATAACTCAAATTCACACTATATTCCTTGTGGGATTCAACCCCGACCTAGTTGGATTATATATTGACAACAATTGCTTACATTCTCATAAGAGAGGTATAGTTTGAGCGTTATCAAAAATGGCACCATTGCCGGGGAATACGATTGTAAGTTAAAGTTTATATGTGCTAATTGACTGTTAATCAAGTTTCCTACTTTTATGTTTATTTGTTGTTTTTGTTTGCTGTAGGACTTTTGTGGTGTATGCGAAGAACCAGAAGTTCTGGATAACCATTATTACCATTTAATCTAGAACCGCAACTAATCGACAGAATGGCAGACCAGCAGGAGGCTGATAGGTTAGCAGCCTTAGCTAGAGCTCAGGTGAATGTGCAGAATGACGGTCAAAAAGTACGGCATCCAAATCCTAAGGATGAAGACTTGGGAGATGATGAGTTGCTAAACCCTGGTAAACCAAGGCATACAGAGCAAATAGCTACACCAGTACAACATAATGCAAATAGGAACCGTCCATTAAGAGGAATGCAAGATCACTAGACGATCCAGTATGACCTCAATGATGATGATGATGGAATGGATGGAGCAGGTGCAATGGGTGCAATTATTCCTCCACCGTTAGCACCCTGGGGAAAATTCAACATTATGAGTACTATGATTCAACTCTTTTATTTGAAGGGGTTATTTGGTGGCCTTTCTGGGGATGATCCAAACTTGTATCTGGTGAACTTTGTCACCATTTGAAAAACCTTTTGATAACCCAGGAGTGGGTCAGAATTCTATCCATTTGAGATTGTTTCCGTTGTCTTTGTCTTAGGAGGCAACATTGTGGCTTAATAAGCTAACACCCGATTCTATAACAAACTGGAGACAGTTGAAATGAGCTTTCCTAGAAAGGTTCTTTCTACATTCTAGGAGGGTACAGTTGAGGGATAAGATCAGTAACTTTAGGAAGCTCCCAACTGAAGCCTTGCATGAAACCTGGGAAAGATTCATAAAGAAGCTGATGCAGTGTCCGAACCACAACATGATGGACATACCCTTGATGGAGATTTTGTACAGGGCTCTTAACTTTGTGACAAAATTGATTGTAGATAATTCTACTGGCGGTTCGTTTGTTGATCTTACATTTCCAGAGGCTTCAGAAATGCTAAAGAGAATGACTAAATAGAGTTGGGCATGACATACTAGAGACTCTGTGGTAGCAAGCCCCACTGTTTCTATTGGTATGACTGTGGAATAACTTAGAAGACACGAGGAGCGTGATAAATACATGGCTCACCTAAAAATATAGATGGACTTGCTAACCAAGGATTTACTATCAGGTAAAACTAAGAAAGTGAAGGCTGTAGGAATTCAGGGCAAAGTAGAATCTGACTCAGAAGAAGAGGCGAACTATGTAAATAATCAGGGGTTTTTTTTGAGGTAATAGCCATGGAAATTAAGGTCGGACTTATTATGACAAGGCTGGATATAAAAACCAGGAGCAAGGAAATTAGAGGAGCAATAAGGATAAGAACAGGTTATATGTCCCTCCTGGAAATCATTAGGCTGCTATAAAAAGTTCTAAAAAGTTTTCCGCGGAGGACATGATGGATAAATTGTTAAAAAGAGTGGAGGCTACCAACTCAGGGGTGACTACCTTAAAGACTGATCTATCCTCTATGAGTCAGTTGGTAAACTCGCACTCCAGTTCGATCAAACAACTAGAACAACAAATGAACCAACTCTCTACAGCGCTGAACCAGAGGAAGAGTAGAACGTTACCTAGTGAAACAGTTCAGAATCTACGAAATAATGGATCATATATGGCGATTACCACTAGAAGTGGTAAGATATTACCTGGCCCTTCTGTGGGCAAAGGTAGAGTTGAAGATATGATTGATGTAGATGGTGAGCTTGAAAAAGATAATCCAGTGGAGTCTAAGAAGCTATATGGCATTAATATCCCTTCTAATCATCAACAGGTTGATGAGTTGGAAAAAGAGAAAGAGAAGAAAAAGAGAGTAGTGGTGAAAAATCTCCCAAGACCACCACCTCTTTTTTCTCGAAGTTTGAAGAAGAAGGTTGACGAATCAAAATTTAGTAAATTCATGGAAATGTTAAAGTAGTTAACAACAAATATGCCTTTGGTGGAGGCACTCGAGCAAATACCAGGGTATGCTAAATTCATGAAGGACCTTGTGACGAAGAAAAGAACGGTGATCTATGAACCATAGGATAAGCTCCATCATTGTAGAGGTATTTCTATGAGGTCCCTGGTGCAGAAGAAGGCAGACCCAGGAGTATTCACTATTCCATGTACAATGGGATCTCCCAATTTTGCTAAAGCCCTATGTGATCTGGGGGCGAGCATAAATCTGATATTGCTAGCTATGTATAAAAAGCTAGGTTTGGGGGATCCTACCCCGACAAATATACGGTTGGTGATAGAGGATAGGTCTATAAAGCAGCCAGTAGGAATATTACATGATGTATTGGTAAAGGTGGCTAACTTTATACTTCCTAGTATTTTATAGTCTTAGACTGTGAGGTGGACTTTAAAGTACCCATTATTTTGGGTAGACCATGACTTGTTCCTGGGAGAGTGGTAGTGGACATAGAGTTGTATGAGCTGAAGTTCAGGTTCAATGACAAAGAAGAAAGATTTGAAATGCACTCATCCATGACACAACAAAAGAAGATGAGTGTCTTCTCAATCATGGATGTGTTTTATGAAGATGGGAAAGAGGTTGCAACATGGTATCTTGACGAAGTCTGAGTGGTCAAGATAACCTAAGTCATGCCACGATGTTATATTAGGTGCTACATGGGAGAAAACCCACAATCCCCGTGCTTGATCTACTCCAAGTATAGCTTAACCCTTAGTTCAATTTTTCTTTGATTTTAAGTTGAGGGTGTAGGGTGAGTTATTGTTGTAATATTTTATAGTTGACTAGGAGAAATACAAGTACCTGAGGCAGTTAACATGGTTTTGTTATTTTGTGAACGCCTCTCAAATGGTCTGATTGTTTAACTGTGTGATTTGCATCTAATTGTGACCACTGTGCCTCTTGTTAAACAATTGCATGAACTGAATAAGTAGTAACTTGTGATATACTTGTGTGTTATATGCATGTGATATCTTACTTAGTTTCCTTTGTATGTTGAATCTAGAACTTGCCCGGTTAGTCTTACCTAGGTTAAATGATAGGGGTTAGGAAAGAATCATAGGCCGTTTTGATATTAGCCCACTTTTTGCCTAAATGACCTTCCCTGTATGCATAATATCCCTTAATTCCTATTTTGATCCTGAATAGTCTATTTATTTTTATGATACCTATCACCATCCCATTTATATCATAATGAACCTGTTTTGGCCCTGGTCCTCCTTAGATACTGTGCACCTTGACTTAGGCAAATAGCCTAAGTTGAGGGTGTCTATCATAGGGATGCATAAAGTAAAATGATTATAGAGTAAGGTAGAATAAAAGAAAAGAATAAAAAGTTGGATGTGGTGGAAAATAACAAGAAAATAAAAGTTGTGAAAAAAAAGAAGTGATTGTAGAAAAGACCGCACCCATCCTGAATATGTGTGATCAAGAAAAGAGAAGAATAGAAAAAAGTTAATAAGTGAGACCCCAAAAGCTAGTGTAGTTTTAAAGAGGCTTAGTCACTTTAAAAATCACCGAGTATCATACCAACCCCTAGCCTACATTACAAGTCAAAGAGAAGACCTATAGTGATCCTAGCTGACCTGTCTAAAAATCTTGGTAATGAAAATTAGGGCAAGCCTATGGTATTTGGAATACATTGATTGGAAATTCATTCTGAGAGTGAGCGTCTTTTGATTACCCCCATGGTTACATATCTGATTTCTGATATAAGTGAAGTGGGACTTTTTACTAGTGAGGGCACACTGGTTACGTTGCTAGTTAATAACTTGTTTGGATAGTGTAATCTTGGTACATGCATAGTTGTTATTGCTGAATTGATGCCATATCTTGATTCTTGTATGTCGCATTGTTGTTCTTCAATAATATGCACAATTATTTTTTAAATTAATTGACCTTGGAGATGGTAAAGATGTTTTGAGATAATATGGATGGTTGACTGCCAAATGTACTTTGTATCCTTTTGGTTGTGTTTTAGTTTCTTGAGGACAAATAATTGTTTTAAGTTGAGGGTGTTGATTTGTGAGCAGATGATAACACATTTGAGGCTTTTAATTGAGAATAATTTCAAAGTCTTAAGCAACTTTTATCATTTTTGATTGATTTCTCTTTGATATTGCAGTATAAGTCAAGATGCAAGAGAACCAACAATAATGAAAGTAAAAGAGTTGATTTATGAGCAAGTAGAGGGGGAAGTATAGCTGACGACTTTTCTGATAAGTCCTTAGCCTTGTGATAAGATATCAGAGTTTCCGTCAGCCTTAGATAAAGAATGGAATTCAGTTGGAGGAAGTAACGACGACCTGTGATAAGCCGTCAGGCTCATCGTTAGGCTTTGCATGGAATGGGACTTAAAGTGAAGAAGAGATGACAATTCTGATAAGTCATCTCATATCTGATAAGCCGTTAGGCTTCATCGTCAGCTAAAGATAGAACTTGTTCAAATGTGAAGAGGATATAACGACATTCTTGATTAGGCATCAGACTCTTGATAAGCCGTCACACACGTTGTCTGTCTGAGAAAATACTATGATCTGTGATTTTGTTTCCATAATTTGGGTGAAGTATTTAAAGCATATGTTAGGGTTTTCTAATGGGGGAAAATTGGACATTCTTGGTAAATTTTTTTCTCTCTAGTTTTCTGACTTTAACAAGACAATTATTTTTGGAGAGATTGTTACCATTGTTTTGGGATTTAATACTGTGATCAAATCTGAGAAATACTTGTTGCTATTCATCTTGCTATAAGTTCATCTATCAAATTATGAATTCAACTTGTTGTCTTGCTTATTATATTATGAGTAGCTAAATTCTCTTAACCCGAGTTGTGGGATCTATGGGTTTGGGTTTGTAACGTAACTAAGTGTTTAAGATTCTAACAGTGGTAGAAACTTCTTGTTAATTTCATTATTTTATATTCTGACTACTGGTTGCAAATAATAGGCCTTTCTTACTAGTGATTTTCTTGAGATAAGAAATCAACCCTAGTAAGAAGCGAATTATCAACAGGGACTTGGAAGCATCAAACTTCCATTTAATAATTAATGCTATAAGAAGATTAATTAACTTGAGATAACATCCTGTTATGAAATATAAATTCCCTAAGTTTGAAATAATTAGGTGGTTAAATGTTTAAATAGGTTGAGAAACATTTAGACATAACTTCAACAAGGATAGTCTGTTGTTCCTACCTACTACAAGAATCTTGAACCATTACTAGCATCCTTCAAATCCCAACAACCATAGTGAACATAACTCTAATTTCTCTTATAATATTGATTTCAAACACTGAATTGAGAAATAATTATTTGCTACCTTTTAAAAAATCCCATTCATAGGAAATTGCTAACTATCAGTTGATTAACCCACATATAACTCAAATTCGCACCATATTCCCTGTGGGATTCGACCCCAACCTAATTGGGTTATATATTGACAACGATCGCTTACATTCTTGTAAGAGAGGTATAGTTTGAGCATTATCAAGCATATCACACATTGACACCATTGTCATGTATTCATCAGAAAATTACTTATTGGTGTTTATTATTATTAGGTCTTTTCGATTTCATTATGCATCACTTGTTTTGTCTATGAACTAGGTAGAAATGATTGAACCACACAAATAACTAACTGCGTAGAAAAATCTGCTAGAGGTGGATATTTCACCAGTAAATTATAATGATAATATTGTATATGCACATGAAATTGTGCCATCCTTGCAGATAACAAAGTATTCAAAATCATGTCTACCATCTAAAGAATACCCAAGGCTAAGGGGTTAGTTCAAAACTCTAGAGATGATGAGCCTTATCAATATTTGAAATGTTTATGAGGGTGTGCACTGAATAAAAATAATTAGATTTTTTAAGATACTATAATGCATAAGATTTTTAAATATTCCCTCACAAGAGAGGCTAGACCTTTGTTTAAAGGATTACTACCGAACTCCATACATGCTTAGAAGAAACTGATGAATGTATTTTTTTAGAAAATGGTTTCCCTGAGAAGGAAAGAAGAGTTGAGAAAAAAATTATTTCTTACTTCAAGTAGATGCGAAGGAATAGTTATCATCAGAATAGGGTTTAAACAGTTTCTATTGGAATTGTCATATAATGGGTTTCTCGATGAGATGTTGCTAGGGAAGTTCTATCTTAGCCTATATCCATTAAACCAATCCATAGCTAATAGTATAGCTAGATATTGCTTTATGGACTAGACTTTCACTAGGCCCATAGAGTTGTTAAGCAAAGTGTTTGGTCATAGTCAAGCATGTCAATTTAGTGATCAAAGTTATGGTGTTATTGATGCAACTCTTTCATTGACAACACTGTTTGAGAAAAGTTGATAGATATAAGTTAACTTATAAGATGCTAACAATATTAATAGCATTACCAAAAAGATCACTAAGAGCCTTTTACAGAAAGAACAGGTAAAAAGCAAGGATTTGCTAAATGACATCTGTGATATAAAATTTAGAGAGGCAAGCTTTATAGGCGATTCCCCATAGTACAAATAGATGTATGATTATCATGGTAGTCTATAATATAGAAAGTAGGAGTCAGATTAACTTTTAGCATAAGGGATCACACTCTTATCGTCCAACTACAAGTAGGTATTTAGTAGATATGGTTGGAGTCGCCATACTTCTTATAATCAACAGAATTCATGAACCAAAGCATGCTATAAAAGATATTTAAATTTCAGGAGCATTAGATAGGACTATCAGAAATATATCTAAAGTGGTAAGTTCTCACTCAACTTCAGTACTCAAGTTGGAGCATTAGATGTGTTGCATCCAAGCACACACGTAAGTGTACGTGGTCTCAAGAAGTAATACAGTGGCCTTATAGAAAGCCGAATATCGATCCCTTAGAGACTTGATTAACAACTATCAAATCTTAGTTCACTAATAAGATTAATTCAGTGCAAATGTAACCACAAGTGTTTGAACGTTATAATGTAATGTAAACTAAAAAAATGTAATAATTTAAAGGTTTGAACAATTAGTGGGAAAAGTCCAATATTAAGGATTTGGAAATAATCATACTACAATGTGGAACTTCATTGGTTAGGTTATATATCTTTTTATAAGTTCACGGGATCAATGGTACGACTATGGCCTTTCGAACCTCTAATTGATACTTAACTTAGCCCCCACAACTACATCATTGAGCGGTGATGTGAGAACTAAGTTAAATGATTTTATATTCATCTCACATTTGAATTAAATATGTAAATTACGTATATTCCTATGCTAAGTGCAAATTATAACTTCAATTAATGAATATTACAATCCTATTCTATTTGTCCTACGTTCTACTTTACCATTAATCCTTTTGGGTTCACAAAAGAGTTATATCATGTATTCTAAGGGTATCAAATCCTTAAAATAGTAATAAAAAGGATAAAAAAGCAACCAAATATTATAATTAACCACAACTAAATCAATTTCAAACAATAGTACTCATGTTCATGGTCTTAACCCCAAAAATGGGTGTTTACCCGATTATAGACACAACAAGAATTGCAAAAGTGTAATATATGTTTAAATCCATAAAAAATCTAAAGTAAGGATATAAAATCTCTAATAAAAGTGTTCTACAGTCTCTCTTCAAGTCTTAAGGTCGTCCAAAATTGTGCAATACAATAAGTGTCCTATTTATAATAGGGCACAAGCTGCTGCCTTTATCCTATTGGCGTGCTACGCCAATATTGTGCTATAAAGGCAGTGTGGCATGCCAAAATTGCTCCAAGATACTGTAATTTGACATCAAGAAATTTTTCAAGGGCGTGCCATGGCCATATCGTGTCACCTAGGCAGTGTGGCATGCCAAGTAGGCCAAATAACTCAACTTTGATCAAGCCTTGTCCAATGTTTTTGTCCTTTAAGTCCATGCATTGTGGTGTTGTTTCCACTTGTTTTACAGCTTGTTTATCATCCCTTTATCATCATTATTAACTCCCAAGATTACTACAACATCAAAAACCACACATTAGATAACACAACCCCCTATAGTTCAAGATCACAAACTAGTAAAGGCTATAGCTTAAGCTAAGAGTACTAGCTTTTTCCCTTTGATTCTTAACTTGGGGTTTTGTCTATAAATTGACTATGAACACACTATGTACATTAAATTTACATTACATAAAACTTAGATGCTTATTCATACCAAGAAATACTCATTAATCCCATGAGAAATCCACAAAACAAGACTAATTAAGCTCGGACAACAACACTAAGGTGCATAAATCCACCTCAGATTAAGATGAAAGAGATTTATAGAGGCCTAGATCTAGTGTAGCAAGATACCAATAAATTATATGCAATAATCACTAGCATTGGTAAGTTTGTTCAATTATAGTAACAAAAAAGGGCATGAGACAACAAATCCAAAGCACATACACATAATCCACCAACCAAAAAAAACTAGAGGATGGAGAAAATGCAGGGAATTCAGAAACTATGATACCAAAGGAAAGGAATTAAGATTTAGAATATTGGAAAAATGGGATTTATAAACCACTACCCCCTATTCCAAACTCGGTTCCTTATATTCTGAAAGGCCGATATTGAAAAAGAATGAGGCAAAACATGACAAGTATGTTGATTGTCTGAAGCAACTCTCATTGAACATACCTTTCATGGGCACTTGTCAAGAAATTCTTGGGCTTTTTAGGTATCTCAAAGATCTCAAGACAAAGAAGAGGCTATTAAAGAATGAAGTCATCCATATCTCTTAGCGGGTAAGCTCTATAATTTTCATAGATCAAATATAGATAAAGAAAGAGCTAGGTACATCTACTATACCTGTCACACTTCAAACCTGGGTTAGGCAGATAACTACTATAAGAACTCATTTTATACAAATGACCTTAGATGAGAAAATGAATCACTATGTGAATAGATGTGATGATAAACAGATGTATATAAAAAATCAACCAACTGACAAATTGAATATATATGACAAGTGAAACCATGAATACATATGAAAACTTTACAATTTCTACAAAGCCACTAATGGAATATATAAATGTACAACTATCAAAATATATGTGCTGAAGCCTAGAAAATGCCCTTAATTAACCTGTAGATCACTAACAACCATTGAGTATTCGTTGCTTCTATTTAGGAGATCCACTAGTTGAGAACTTGTGCCTATATAATGGAATGTAGGTCCCCCATGAAGGACGTAAGTACGAAGTAATATGATGAATGTGTAAGGCATGGAGTAACCATATGTAAAAAAAATCTCAATGAAATTGGGTGTCAATACATGAATATAGAGGCTAGGAAGAAAGACCACCTTTACTTACAATTGTGTAAATGTGTACATTACATTTTTGTTTGTACTCCTCTTACATTATAATATTAATAAGCCATGTGACACATATGACCCGATAATCAATGGTTGAAGTGGATAACACAAGCTAGGGATTATAACTTTGTAACATGTTCTTCATTAATACATAAATCAAGATCGACCCATGCTAGGTTTTCCTTTCACCCTTGGGATACCACCTGTAATATTGGGATCAACCCATGATCAGTGTTCCCTCCACTCCTAATATACCACCTATAAGTCCATGAATTGGTATAGACTAATGCTAGCATTTTTCCCTTAAGCTACTACCCAGATATAATCATATTTTCTTTACATCACTTTTTTAATCTTTGAGATTGTTATTTTGGTGGTCATACTGTTATTAATATTTGGGAAACAAACCATAGTAGGAGATATTTGAATATGTACTTAAGTTTGTACTAATGACATGGAAATCAATTGTAACACCACCGTAATACTTAGGAGTTTATGTGACACAATACGCATTCTGATAGCTCAAATTGAAAGACATATCAAGTGAAAAAATTTAAATCTTCAAGCCAAGAGATATGGACTTTATACACTAATATGATGGATAAATACTTAGTAAATGATATCAAATAAAAGGGTTACATGAACATGAAAACTAATAATGTATGTGGGCGCATTCAACTTTGGGCTAATACACATTCCACGTTAGGACATATAAACTATATGGCAAAACAAGTAATAATTATTTGAGCTAAAATTATGGAGTAAGAGAATGGGAGTGACATCGAATGAAAGGAACATGTAAATATGTTAGAATATGAAGTATATGATTAAATAGACCTATTAAAGCAAGTTGGTGGTAAGTGGGATGATTGTGTACCCAACAACTTAATATAGTTACTACGTGTAATCTAGGATCTTATTAACTCAAGTAAGAGAAACACATGATGAGGGTTTGTGTTTTAATGATGAAATAGGTTTAAACCTTGCATGCTAATACTTGGTAAAGTAAGGACATAGATCTAGTAATAAACTCATATTAAAGTACTTTAACATACTAAGGAGTGGGAACAATTTCATTAGCAATATTGATGATCATCCACTACCACTATGTATTATTTACTACCAAGAGCATTTAGAAAGCTTACTTTGTAATACAAGTGCTAGACTTATGCCAAAGAAATAGGAAACTGAATTGCCTTACATACTTTCCCAAACACTTAGATGTTATCGTGAATTGACCTTCTTCATTGCAGATACTTATCTCTAATAAGATAAGGGGTAAAATAAGTATTAGTTTCTGATCAACATATTAGGGATACTTACCCTCACCAAAATAGAAGATAGGCAGTAAGCTTGTAGTTTATCAAATAAAAGGTGTTCTTTCAACCCCCTTTTCCTCTAATCTCATCTATACGCCATTAGACCTTCTTATATGGTTCCCAACGCTCCTTTGACTTCATGACATATATAAAATAGTGTATAAAAGTGTATGGGAAATAAGCTCATGCAACATCCAATTCTGTGGTGTATTATTACATTAACTTTAATATTTCAACACCAACTACTTACACCCTCTTTGAATATTAATTAAACTGTTACAACAAACATAAATCAGTCCTTAAAAAGACCTAAAATTCTTTAAATTCTTTCAACCTGATAAGAGATGGTTGAACCTAAAAATCCTAATCACCATCGCATGATTGAATAAGAACACCAACATTAGTTCTACCAAAACCTATACATTAAGAGGATTGAAATAGAAAACATGCTCATACAACATCCAATCAAAATAGTGTACGAACGTTCCCTTAATTTCTACCACGTAATAACACTAACCAATCATGTCTTTATGCCAGTGATGAGTGACAAATTTACCACTCATTTACACTAAACATTTGTGCACATTATGATGATTTAAAAGTATAAATGAGACATATTTGTGATCAAATGTACTAATATCCACATTTTGCATGCATACAAGTTATGAGATATAAATATGTGAATTTGAGATAAAAAGAATCAAAAGGAGAAAAAAAGTACAGTTGGAAGTCCTGGAGTAAAAACAAGCCTCAATTATCGGACCGCGATCGCGGCCAGTCAAAATAGGTTAACATACCATGATCGTGAGTTCTGACTGCAGTCGCGGTAATCATGATTGTGGCAAAGTGGGATTATAACCAGGTGCAGATTTGTAAATGCACATAGTTGATTCCTAAATTCCCCTAAGAGGCTCAAACCCTATCCCATAGTGGAGATCCAACTTTTGTGGAATTTTTCCATCATCTAGTTTCCAAATTTTGAAGAGTAAACTATTTTACTAATTCTTGGGTGAAGAATATATTGGAGTAGCTTTTAAGTGGATGATTGGCAATTTTCATTAAAGATTCGTTGAATCCTAAACCTTGCAATTTGCATTCTCTTTATCTTTTAATAAATCAAATTGATGGAGATTTTTGGGTATATCTTGCTTATTAATCTTATGTGTAGATAGTTCTTCCTCTTGGGATTATGTTAGAATAGGGTGTAATTGTCTGTGGGCTGTGATTCATTTGTGTATATGCTAGTTTGTTGGCAATGGGTTCTACTATTACTTGATTAAATTAGTTGGGATTTTTGGGTGAAAGGCCAAAATGCCCAAGGTTTGTGGGTGGAAATCCCAAGATCTTAAAAGCTCAAACCATCCTTGAAAGAGGGCTTTGGGTGAACTTTTGGAACCCACATCATCCTTGAAAGAGGGATGTGGGTGCCAATATAATAATAGGCAATTTATGGGCATGGATTGCTATTTTTCACTATGTTAGGCATAAGGGTGATTATGAGGTTGACTATACCTTGGGTATCATCATAGAAATAGGGATACCCAATTGAGGTGTTGTGGATTTAATTGACAAACTCTTTTGGTACTCAAAAGATTAAATGAGTGATATTATTGAGACTTTGTTGACAAACTAGCCACAAAGACTTTCAACCTAGCCTACCACATCATTAACAATTAGATTTTGCACTGAATCATCATGCCCCCATGCATAATTTTGTCCTAGGAAAGCATAATCCCAAGATCCATTTCTGATTAATTATACTCTAATTATTCATAGCTCCTAGTTAGTCCTTCAGAAGTCTAAAAATAATCATACATTCGAATAATGCTCAAACCCACCAAAAATCTTTGTATCTTAGGTTTGAATTTAGTAAACAACTTTTATTTCGGACTTACTATATTTCTATTCACATTGTTCCTCATGGATTTGACCCCGACTCATAGTTTGGTAGTTATATTGACGATGACTGCCTTGCACTTAAATTGAATTGTAAGTTGAGCGTTATCAAAAATGGTGCCGTTGTCAGAGAATAATTTTGCATGTTGAGTTAGTTTGAAATTTTAGCTTATTTTCTTGGATTCAAACTTGTAAATATTTGTGTGTGATTTTTTTTTGTTTCTTGTTTTAGGTAGATTTTGATTTTAGTTTGCTTGTCACTATGGCATCTTGGAAAAAATGTGATTTTGGTAGTTGAAAATCTTATCTTGATGATCCATGTCCATATTGTGATGGACCTCACTTTTAGCGAGATGGTAGATATGCTCCCTGGAAAGAGATTTGTGCACCATCTCGATCTTATTAGGAGTATAATTGTTCTTGGTATAGTGGTCGGGATGGACATTGGAGTGATTATCCAAATGCCCCTTGTTTTGCTAACCCAAATTATAGTTCTTCTTATGAGTTTGATAGGTCTAATGGTGCAATAAAGGAAGAATAACATGCAGGGTACAACAGTTTTGAAGCAATCCTTCAAATTTTTTTGGATCAGGAAACTATATTAGAGGAGGACGTGCATGACTTGCATCAATCCATGATGGCATTTAGAAAGGAGAATTAAATAGAAGAAGAAGTGGGTGAGAGCATCGATCTTTCAAGTACTAGAAATACACCTAATCTTCAAAATAAGGAGAATAAAGAAAAAATATCAAGCGATGTCATTGACGGCGAGCTTGATAGTGAAGAACCCTCAATGGTTTCTCAACCAACTGAACCAAACATAATATATGATGCAAAAAATGAGAAAATAGTACTAGAGTTAAAAGAAAAAGCCAAGCAAATTATTTATGAAGGCTCTAGTTCATTTTAGGGTAAGAATGTCGAGAAGGATGGAACTCCAAAATTAGGAAAAAGACCTTACTCAAACCACTTTTCAATATTATGCTTGAGGGATGTGATGAAAGTTGAACCACTTAAGAAAATAATGACTTTTGGACGCGAGGAGAAAAATCCCTATATTTTGGAGTTTGACATTCCAAAAGGGCACACGATAACCCCACACTAGAAGGCCAAGGAGCTCAACTTCCGATGTTCAACTAGTGGCCAATTGATGTTACCACTATTACCCAAGGAGCCAAATCGGACATTTGATGTGAAATGGAGTAAAAGGTTCAAGTCTTTAAAGTGGCAAGATAGAAGCCGCATCTCCTTGACTGTATTTCTATTACGTTTCTTCTTAGAAGATTTGAATCTTCTGTCCCTTTACCACTCAATGCATAGTGAGTGAAAGTTGGGATGGAGATCTAAATCTTTTAAGTGGAAACACAAATGATAGTTAGAGGGGTGTCTTGACACAAAAGATGGGAAGCAACCCATCATGCCATGAAAGTGGAACATAACCTTTTATTTCTGCATGATAAAGTCTAAAACCTTTTTTGATAGGTATTCCCTTGTTGGATAGATCTAACATTGATCATTCTTGCTCTATTCCAACTTTGACAGTTTTCCTTTTTATGTGTCCATCTCTTCCACAGTGAGTGCATAAAGGTTTGTAGACTTCGTTTCTGACATCATGAACTACTTTGCCTTATGAACCAGGTGGTTCACTTTTGTAGTAGTACCCAAAGCCTTTACCCATATTAACTCCTTGTCTAGTTAAGTTATAAAGGATCTGTGAGGATGAAGTCAATTGTAGGGAGTTTTTAATTTCTTCCCTCAATCAGGCTAGGGTCCTCTCTAACTTCTCATTCTTCTATAGTATAGTCATGCGATACTTTTGGGAATCCTTAAATTTTTCTTCAAGATCGATATGAAACTTTGAGGCTTCTTTCTTCCCTTTACCATTTGAATCATCTACTTTCTCTAGTTGACTCACTAAGTGATAACGCTCAAACTACACTCTTGAATGGGTGTAGTCGATCATTGTCAATATAAAACCCAACTAGGTTGGGGTCAAATCCCATAGGGAATATGGTGTGAACTTAAGTCATTTGCGATTTAATTTACTGATAGTTTAATGTTTCCTGAAATGGGTGTTTAAGTTTTACAAATGATTGTTTGTCACTTTAATTTCGATGTTTGTAACCAAGATTTTAAGAAATAACCAGAATTATGTTCACTAGGGCTTACGGTACCTGACAGATTCTAGAGGTGACTCAAGATTCTCACGGTGGTTAGGATAACAAGCTATCTTTATCGATGATATGCTCAAATGTCTCTCGACCTATTTAAACATCTAATTTCAAAATCCTCTCGGACTTAGGGAATTTCTGTTCACTGTCCAGATTTTACCTCAGGTTAACCAACCTTGTTACAATGCTGATTATTAAATGAAGTATTTATGAGTCCCTGTTGATAATTCACTTCCTACTGTATATGATTTCTTTCTCAAGCAAATCAAAGTAGGTGTGTTTACTGTTTGCAACCAACATACGTTAATTAAAATCTTAGAATTATCAAGAAATCCTAACACCTATTAAATCTTGAGTGTTTAGCACATTGTCATGACCTAACCCTAGATCCCATAATTCAGGCTAATGGAGTTTAGCTACTCATGATGGAAGGAACAAGTACACAAATTGAATTCATAAGTGAGAAGATTAACTTACAACGATGATGAAAATCAAGAATTATAACTTCAATTGAACCACGGTACAAAACTCCCAAAATATGTTTTAACTAGCGAGAGAGAAATATTGTATGTTTTTTTCGAATAAAGATGAGTTCAAAAAAAATAATATCCTAGAAAACCCTAAAACAAGGCTTTGAATAGTTTAACGTAATTAAGGAAATAAAATCAAAGTTACAGCTTTTCCTCGGAATAGATGACAACGTCTGTGACGGCTTATCATGAGTATGACGGCTTATCATGGATGTCATCAACTCCTCTGTACTTTTGGATTTTGCTGCCTAATTCTGATGATGACATGCCGCCTTATCACTTGCTTGACGACTTGTCATGGATGTCGTCACAAAATTGTCTTCAACTTCCATCTTCTATTTAAGGCTGATAATGGCCTTGATATCTTATCACCAGGTTGACGACTTATCATGAATGTTGTTAACCACACTTATCCTTTATTTTGCTTCACTTTTCAGCCTTTTTGCTTCCATTATTTTTGGTCCTCCTACATCTCAACCTTTATTGCAAAAATCAAAGTAAACTAATCAAAAACAACTAAAGTTGCTCAAGATCTTACAATTATTTAGAGTTAAAAACCTCAAATGTGTTAGCATAGGCTCACACATCACTAAGCTCAGATTTTCAGATTTTAACTTAGCAACCTGTTGCTCTATTTCAGATATCTGAAGAGTCAAAGCTATCAATTCAAGCTCCTAATCTTCTATTTTTCCTTATAGAGCACTGTTCTTCTCTTTATCACAAGCACTATTATCTTCCTCCAATTAACGAACCAAGCTTAGATTTTTAGATTTCAACTTTTTAACCTGTTCCTCATTTTCAGATATTTGGAGGGTTAAGGATATCAACTCAAGCTCTTGACTTCTTACCTTTTCTTCTAGAGCATTTTTCAGCAGTTATTTCTCACATGGAATCAATCAACACAGTAGCAAGTCTTTTTATCTTTCTAGCATAGTAATTCTCTAAGTTTACTTTTATGTCAGAAAGTGTTACCTTATTTTCTTCTTCATCTTCAGTGTTTCCCATGGGAGCAAACAAGGAATCAAAGGTCACTTTCACATCCTCCACTGCCAGCATGGAAACACTTTCCTGCTTCTCATCATCCTCAGAATTATTGGAGAAATCTCCTTAGATAGCTAATAGCTGCTTAACTGCAACATCGGTTGCAACCTTTTTTCTTGACTTTATACGGACCTGGTCCATGTTCTTTCCTTTTTCACCTCCAGACTTGAGATATTCTGGGTAATCCCTTTTTTGCATTGGACAATCCTTAATGAAATGCTCAGGATTTCCACCTTTGTGACAAACTTTAACAGAACCTCCTATCATACTGCTGCTTCTTTTTCTTTGAAACTGCCCACTTTTTTTCATTGCTTTGACAATTACTTTGACAAATAGACATCATCTTCTTCACTTGCATCTGGCTTAGAAACCTTCAACGCCAGAGATTTCTCTCTTTTTTCATCCTTCTTCTCTTGCTCTTGCTGCTTCTTGAATTCATATGTCTTTATATTTCCAATAAGCTTATCCATTGTGAGAGTTTTTGGTTCCTTGCCTTAGTGATGGCATCTACTTTACTTTTCTAGGATTTAGGTAGAACCCTCAGAATTTTTGTCACCTATTTGTACAATGGAATTATTTATCCTAAGAAGTGCAGCTCATTAGTAACAGAAGTAATTCTGTTATGCAATTTTTGAATGGTTTCCTCTTTTATCATAGTGAAGGTTTCATACTTTGTAGTCAACATATAAATTTTGGAATCCTTCACACATGTAGTTCCCTCATGATTTGTTTTCAAGTAGTCCTAGCTTTGTTTAGCATTTTCATATGCAAAAATCCTACTGTATTAATCAGGACCTATACCACTAAATAATAATTTTTTGGCCTTGTAATTCTTCTCAATTTTCTTTCTTTGTTTATCATCATACTCTCTCCTGCTTTTAACAACTATTCTAGTTATTTCTCCTTCTTTGACTTTTCAAATAGGGACATGAGGACCATCAAGAATTATGTTCATCAACTCACTATCCTCAGCCACAATAAAGTCATACATCCTAGTTTCCACCACCCATTATACTGCCCAATAAATCTAGGTGGCCTAGTTATAGATTGCCCTTCTTCCAGGTTAGGTGGAGCAACCATGCTAACCAAATTACTCTAGGTGTGAATGTTTTAGAGTGTTCTATCTCTAATAGAAATTTTTAAAACCTTGGAGGTTGCACTATACAGTGAGGGAGCATCTCCCTCAAGATCAATCACAATAAAATAGTAAGCCAACCAGGAACACAACAAATACATGAAATGTAAAAAACACTGGATTTTATATGAAAACCTCATTTCCCAAGGGATATAAAACCATGTCTTTCTCTTACAATATCATAAAAGTTCACTATAATCAACCTCTTGATTAAATACTCAAACTTGAACCTAACTCTAGGATCCTCCATCTTATAATAACTCTATGATAAGCCACCTTGATAACTCTGCCAAGACTCCATCAAAATTGATTAACTAATCAGTATCAAGCATAGGAAACTCTACCTAAGCTCTCTCAAAGCAAAAATAAAATTGCATTACTCTTATTGAATGAGTAATTCTGTTTACAAACTAAAGATGGACTCAAGAACACTTGTTATTTTAGCACACACAAGAAATGAGATCTTGAGCATAGTTGAATATTGAGTTTTTGCCTTTTTCTCTCTTCAGCTTTCCAATTTGGAAATACTATTTCATTAAGAAGCATTATTTTCCTTATATAGTGGAGTAATGATTAGGGTTAAAATACAATTGGAACAGGTGTCCTAAATAGTACAAGTAACACTTGCGCAGTTTGTTACACTAGACGATAAAACTATGCAGTCGCCTGCCAGCTATACTTTTAGCCTTGAAGATTTAGGGACGTGGTCCCTTTTCGTCAGCTTCTCATAATCAAAATAAGATATAGGACGCATTTATGTGCAGTTGTATTTGTAAGAAATAAAATACATTTGTATGTATAACTATATAAACATCTTCATTAAAATTTAATTACATATTTAGGTACATGTACAAATATAAATACATATAAATATAAATATAAATATAAAGATGTGCAACTAACTACCAAATATGTAAGATATGAACAAAGACATGTATAATCACTTATGCAAAACAAGACAAATATTTAACATAAAACCACAACCAAAATACTTCCATTCAATTCCATAAAGTAACAACTGAAATACAAATACCATTCTTCAAAAACAAATAAAACCTAAAAGTAATAATGGAAACTTAACAACTACCAAACTACGTCAGCATTTAATGTTGTCAAACACAAAATAAAACTACAAACTATCAAACATCAAGAACTTCAATGTCATTTGTTATCCTGATTTCCCTAACAAGCCTTATTGGTGCTTAGTCATCATTTTGAACATCAGTTTCTTATTTTCTTAAACCATAGTCCCATATAAAGGAAGCATATCTTGTACGAAGCAAGTTGAGCTTGAACTCAACCAAAGGAACACCTTCCTTATAACTAAAGCACTCAACATATTTAACCATACACAATCCACAATCCCTAAAAGTACATTAAGTTATATATTAGAATATAATTTGTATAAATATACAGTTATATACTTGACATATGTACATTAAAAAACTTACAAGCTGCCACTTTGTTGTTGAGGAAAATTCTTCACATAAGACACATCAAAGAGGTCCAACATATCTTTATTTTGTATTTTGAATGACTAGCAACATCATGACCAACAATAGATAATGAATCATAAATGAATATGAACCTTTCTGGGAACGACAAAACAACAAGAACTCAATGATCTCTCTCCTTTACATTGACAAGAATGAAAATACGGTACATTCTAAAATACATATAGACCAACATATGTATATACAGTGTAAAAATACATTGAATACATATGTTACACTCTTAAATAAATATAGATTAACATATGTATATAAAAAGTACATATCCATACCATATGTAGATATACACATATAACACATTAAATCTCTATTACCAAAAAAGAAAACTCTATACATATACATATAAGTATTCAATATATACAAAAAATATATTGTACACGAAAAAAATATAATAAATTAATATGGTACACTGTAATGAACATAGAATATTCCAAATACAAATAAGCGTTGTACAAAAAATACATATGGGTCTACATATATAAATAAAATTTATATACATGCACATGAACCATATTAATATATATACAACAAGGATTTGTATGTATATACAAATGAGTACCTATTAGCTAAATACATTTGTAAAATACACCCTTGTGATAAACACATATACAAATACCTCTTCTTCTTTGTCTTTATCTGAATCATCTTCAGAGAGTTTTCAACATCAGAACTTGGAATTTTGTTTGTTTTACCGATTTCTTTTGCTTTTTTTCTTTTTTTCTCCGATTCTTTTATTTTTGGGGGTTTTGAAGATGAAACTGTTATCAATCCTTTTTATTTCATAGTTTTGGCCATATTTTTGGATCATTGTGATGCTTCGACCTCACCTCTTCAACACATTAATTTCTTCAGCTATTTAGACATAGAACCCACTTTAACAATTTCATCTTTAGATATACCAATACTAAATGATGAAGGATTATGATAAACTAAATTGATAGGTTTGTTCTTTCATTAGAGAATACCTCTACACCATAACAACAATGGTGACAAAAATACAAAAATATATAGAATTTTGGGAAGAGATAACATGTAATAATTGTAAATTAATAGTTACCTTATTTTTTGGAGAACAATCTTTATCTACAAGGTGAGAAAAAAGTAAAAAATTTGAATGGATATATGAAAAATAGGATCTATTTGAAAAAAATAAAATAAAATGTGAAGTAAGAAAGGAATAAAGTGTTAGAATGAAAATAGGAGAAGTTACCCCTTGGTAACTACAAACAGAAATGTGTGCAGTGGTCCCACTAAAATAATGTTATTTTTTCTATGAAACATAATTTTGTGAAAGTGTTGCTATTTAACATACTCATGGTCTTAAGTCTGTCACTTTTTATATTTTTTCAAAATTTTAATTACCTCTTTGTGTGCTTGGAAATTTTGGGCCATGGGCTGCCATTCTACTTATTTCCTTTCACTTAATTTTAGCCTCAAATTGGTTACTTAATAGAGGCCCAAACTTGGCTCATTAATTTAAGTAGGTGATGCACCTATTTGTCAGCTACTATCTTAATTAAGTCAAGCAAGCATCTCACTTAGTTTATAATATTTTCCAAGTTGTATTTCCCCTTAATTTAACTTAACTTTAAAATATAAATTCAAGTGCCTCCTTACTATCACAATTTTTAAACACTCTCATCAAAATTAGCTTAGTCGTATATGTGTTGAAACATACGGGCTGTTACAATGCCCTGCTCAATTGGCCAATGCATAAGTTGTTTGACTTGCTACGATATACCAATGATTTTAACACCACCAATCCCCTCAACCTAGCGTGACGTACCAACACCTTCAAGTCCTATATAAATACATTGTACATTATTTATTTAGCTTAGAACATAGACTTACCCCCTTGTGTGTCCCCCCATAACACACTCAAATTTAGATTAGAACATAGACTCACCCCCTGTGTATCCCCCTATATCACACTCAAATATATAATTGTATAGGGATATTCGGCATAGGCTGAGTGGGTTTCATGACCCAACTAGTCGGATCGTGTGGAAACCTACCTAATACCTACCCCAAATAGGAAAAACATTTCAAATCTACCATTCATTTAGTTTAGAAATTAAGACCATTCATTTTCAACATAATAGTCAATTAACTAATTATATAGTTCATTTTTCAATCCATTAGTCCAGTTAATATCAAAATACAAATCCAGTCTCATACATTAAATACATAAAAGTGATGTGGAAAATAATCAATAATGAATCCCCAAAAACTATCCTAATTTGGCATAGGAGCACTAAACAAGTAATAGGAGAGTTTATGTCTCAACATCCATGAAAAATAGAGAGTGTAGGAGCTGTTGATTAATGATAACCATCACTTTTATAAAAACCCCTACTAACTGCATCACGAATATATCATAGATTGAAGATATAGTAAGTGTAGTATTAGTACAACCACACATATTGGAAGTCATCATTAGCCAACTAGGGTTAGAAATAAATAACACTGATTACAAATAGGGAGAAATAATAACATCCAGTAGATTTTAATTTCTAATTCCTCAATTATGAATTCTTAAATACCACACTTACAACATCACTGTGACCAACCTACCATTTAGTATTTTAGTATATTTTTGTCCTTAAAACACCTATTATAAATCACGTCCTAATGTGGCATGAAAACACAACACTTTTGATGCTTAAAACTATAAAATTATGCTTGAATTTAGGCCATTTTAGTAGATATGATGTGCTTTTATGGTGATTACAGGTAAAATAGGTCTATCATAGTGTTGGAAAGAAATTGGAAGAAAAAGACCTGAAAAAACCAATGTGGCAGAAGGTATGAGTCCCCTCAAGAGTCGTTAGCACCTCATATGACAAGAGGCAGACTCATAAGCACAAAATAAACCATAACCAAGAAAAAAAGTTAAGTGTTGAGAAGATATGACTAAGAAATCGAGTCTTAAAATAAGGGTACCAGCCGTATCATGAAATCATAAGTGCAAAAGAACCCAAGGAAGCAAATTAAAGTTTAAGTGTCAGAAGAATATGAGTTGAAATTTTGATTACAACTCATATGGACTATCCATAAGCAAACCAGTGTTCAAGGGATTAAAGGAAGAAGTCCCAGGTGGATATGAATGGAGGCTACTAGTCATTTGGCCAAGGTACGACTCATGAACAGGAGTCATAAGAAGAATGGAAAGTTGAAGCCTGGAATATCAGATGCTGGAGTGGATACGTGAGGCACAGTACGACTCATATAAAGGTAATACGAGTGGATGAGCGAGTCGTACCTTGTGCTGGCATAACTTTACCTTTTCCATTTTTATTAGGATTTTAGAATACTTTTGAGATACTATAAATATCCTAGGATTTATCTTTTATTAGGTTACATTCTCTTATGTTATTTTGAGCCTAAATTATATAATTTGCAATTATTCCTAAAATTTTGGGTTTTTATTCAATTGAAGACTTGAGATTTTATTCATCTTATTCTTGTGCAGTTAATTATAGGTATTCTTCATTGATAATCATGGTTTCTTACATGAACATGAGTGGATAATCTCCCTAACTAGGGTTGTGGGAACCCTAGAAGATTATCTGCATAAACAAAGTGGGAGATTCATCTATTCTAGGGTTTATGCATGTATCTTAATCTTTTTCACAATAATAGACCTCAGAGCTATGGCAGAAGCTTGGGGATAGCCTGTATTTGCAAACATCTTCTAAGAGAGTTATGATTAGGAAAAGAGGATTAAGACAGTAATTTGAGATTTACCTCCATCATACTATTCCATTATCTCATCTAATCACTTAAGATTTAATAGGTCAAAGTAAACTGAATTCATAGACAAGGAGCAATAAGACGACACCCTGAGACTCATAATGTAAAGGGTGAGATTTATTAACACGTTTATAAGATGGCTGATATGTCATATCTTGTAGACTTTACATGTAGAACAACAGAATAGGTGGATTGAACATGAGAATTTTATGAAGTTTAGAAGCTAGGGGAACACAATCCTAGCGTTCATCTTCTATTTTTTACAACTCAAAACATTCAAGATCCGGTGACTACTTACTGATTACTTTCAAAACCCCCATTTACTTTCCGCATTGCTCGTGAAATACATCAAGATAATTGTAAGACACCATATTTTCCTAGCTTAGTTTAAATCTTAGTACATGGATATTCATATATAGAAAATTTTAAAATACTCATTATTTTTTAGTTTAGAGTTTACCATTACATAGGAAATTCAGTCAACTTTTTAATGATATAAAGTTTACCCAAATATGATACCCGGGAGAAGAGTTAGAGACATTTTTGTAAAATAGTATGCCAACTGGTACTTTAGCGCATCACGAAGGAAGGACAAAATGCATTTGACAATTTTTCGTAGAGCTCAGGCATACCACCGCGTCGCGCCATCAGCCAAATTCCCACTTATCATTTTCCAGTATACCGTCGCGATCATGGTGCATCGCGTTAAGGGTGAAATTTGCATACAAAGGGGTACCATGGTTCCACAGCGTTGCATTGATGACCCAGTTCACAATTGTTAGTTTCCAGTGACACGGCATGATAGTGCCGCGTCGGGCCACAGACCCATATTAGATTTTCCAGTACAAATTTTTATATCTTTTCTAGGGATAATTGGGTTATTTTCCATGGCCTTAATCAGTCCAAAACACAAAATTTATCCCTAAAGGGGCACTAATTGCTCATTATTTCATTATTTACACAGGAAATAAAACATTCTCCCTCAAAGGGCGAAACCTTAGTTTCATGGAATCAAGAACAAAGCTCAAGAATTTCTCCAAGAACCTTAAAGAATAAACATTTCAAGGTATGTTAGGTGTTCAGTCATGGGATCCTTTCACCCATGAAGTCCAAGAACCCTTTTTTAAACTTACAAGATCTCAAATTTATGAACTTCATACTTGAAATTAATTGTGTGCATGTCTATGATTGTAGTTGGGTTTTAATTCATGATTAATTATAAGTTTCCATGAAATTAAAATAGTTATGTGATGAATTATATGAATTTCTTGCTAAACCCTTGAATTTGAAATTAAGTATTATATTTTTGTTGTTTATGTGTTGGCCATTACCATGTGAAATAATCCATGTTCCCCAATTGTTTGCTAAAATGCCTATGTGAAGTAAATAATGGAATCATGACATGTCATTGTGTGGTCCCAATCATGTATAAGCTTATTCCCTACAAGTGTTTGATAAAATGTCTCTAAGAATGAATTATGAACAAGTGGACATTTTTATGCTTTTAAAGATCATGCCATGCTTTACTTTCTTGATATCAAGTCCTGGAGGTATTCAATACCCTAAAATCTGGTGTTTACCTAGAGCTACAGTAGTTATAGAATAGTCTAAGTCATAACATGAAATAGTAGTACTTAGCCAATTAACAGAACTCAGTAAACTCAGTCAGTTACAAAACTCAGTATCAGTCTAGTTCAGCTCAGTATAATAAGTTTAGTGTCTATTCATTTGGGAATAAGATTTAGCACCAAGTGAATCCAACGATGGGGGCTCACCTGCCAGTAGAGTGTGTGATCCTTAGAAGCAGTCCTTGAATTCTAGAACTATATAGCCAGTGTAAGTTAAGACATCAACCTGCCAGCTGAGGGTCGATGATGTGTTTCTACCTGCCAGTTGAGGGTACCACCATTCTTATTAGAGTACCTACCAGATGAGGGTAACTCTTTAGCTTGTCTTTACTGATGGAATAATACTGACACCCTTCTAACTGGGCTTACAGGTTGGACGCCAGTTATCTTATTTGAGGTATGTCAGTCAGATGACTACCTCCAACAGTCTTAGTTTCAGACTCAGTGTAGAACTCAGTTAGTTCTACAGAATTAGGACTGTTAGATATAGTCAATTAGTTTCAGTAACTCAGTTATCAGTAATCTCAGATATCAGTTACTCAGTTATCAAAACTCAAAACTTAACTTCAATAAATGCCTAGTTACAGTATACACGTTTATGTATAGTATTGAATACTTAGTATTTACAACAGTTTTGGTTATCCATGTACTCTCATAGTCAGTTAATTTATATCATTCAGTTAGTTATTGTTCATACATCTGAACCCTTGTATTCAGCCTTACCTTATCTAGAATACTAGTACATTCCACATACTGATCCATACTCTTTCTTTGTGCTATGATGTCTCATATTATAGGTTCGGATGATCAGGTTCCTGACCGTGCATAGATAGATTTAGTTATCAATAATTTTTAAGTAGCGAGTTCTCATCTATTGAGGATGTACATTTACTTCAGTATTTTTAGTATCTTCAGTATTTCATTTCAGTAGTAGGAGTTATTTGGGGGCTTGTCCCATCAACTCCATTTCTAGACAGTTCAGTTAGAGGCTATTCAGACTAGAGTAGTTTAGACAGTATTTTAGATGTAAGATGTTTATCAGATACTATGACAATTATTATTCTTTATCAGTATTTAAATTGAGAACCTTATGGAATTTTAGCCTATTTCTTGCATTATTATAGTATTATTATCCGGTGCTCACCGCAGGTACCGGTCATGGGTTAGTTTATGGTCCTTCGGGGTCGTAAGCACCATGTAGCATCCGAGGTACAGACTCGGGACATTACAAACTTGGTATCTAGGGAGTATGAAAGTTGCATCTAGTAGAGTCTTGTGCATATATGTATAGCGCGCCACACTTATGGACAAAAGGCTATGAGACATTTTTAGGAAAAGTTTCCCTTCTTTCAGTATTCATGTCATACGAGTGAGCATGAGCTCAAGTTAAACTCTCACTCTAATCCTTTCTCCCTTTGGTTTATAGAAAATATCTCTTATGCAGAATTTAGTGCTGTGTTCACCACTCTAGCCAATTCAGTAAAAGCTCAGCATGAATGGCCAGTTGCTATTCAAGCCAACCCTATGGCTAATACTACTACAGCCAAGATTCAGGACTTCACCCAAATAAATCCTCTTCTATTCTCAGGATCTAAGTAAGAAGAGGATCAATAAGAGTTCCTCGATTAGGTTCAGAAGGTTGCAGATATTATAGGAGTGACTTCCAGTAAGAGTGCTGAGTTAGCTGCCTATCAGCTACAAGATATAGCTCATACATGGTTTAAGTAGTGGAATATAAACAGGGGTACAGATGTAGAGCCCATAGAGTGGGAAGAGTTTGCTAATGCTTTCCTAGATAGATTCTTTGCCTAAGAGCTGAGAGAAGCCAAGGTGTTAGAGTTCATCAATCTCAGGTAAGGAAATATGAGTGTGAACGAGTATTCCCTCAAGTTTACTAAGTTATCTAGATATGCTCCCCATGTAGTAGCACACAATAGGTCCAAAATGAGCAAGTTCGTGTCTGGGGTGTTAGAAAGTTGGTTAAAGAGTGCAGAACAATGATGTTAATTAAGGAGATAGATATATCCAGGCTTTTGGTCTATGCTTAGCAGAAAGAAAAAGCTAAGATTAAGAAGAGAGAGAGAGAAAGGAGGACAATAAGAGAGGTACAATAGGTATCTACAATTTCACTTAGCCTAAGTCAGAGAGTGGTAACCATTCCCAGTTTCACTCAAAATCTTCAGTTCCAGCTCCGTCTTCAGCCAGTGCTCTAGTACCTAAGTTTAGAAATGGTAACAAGGATAGGGCGCTGATGTTATGGCTTTTGACGTAACATTTTAGGCTTTTTTCTTAGGATAATTATGTGTTTTCAAGCAATGATTGTCCTATTTAACATGGTTTTTTAGTGTTTCCGTGATAAGAATTGAGTATGAAGAATAACTTAGATACACTGGACAAAACAAAGGAAAAATAATCAGCGATGGCTCAGGCGATGGCCCTTCGACCTTGCGATTAACCATCAACCTAAACCATAGATAGGAAATAGAATGCAAGACCACTAAAAGTCATGCGATGGTTTAGGCGACAGGCCATCGGTATTGCAATGAACCATCATCCTAAACCAATGCCAGGAAATAGAATTCAGGACCACTGGAAGTTATGTGACGGATCAAGCGATGTACCATTGGTATTTCAATGAACCGTCACTCTACCCATTGTCCAGAAGCAGAACATAAACTCACTGGAGCTCTAGTGATGGTTTAGGCAATGGATCGTCACCTTAGCGATGAACCGTCGCTCCACCCGTTAAGCATGAAGCGGCAACTCCGAGTTTGAATTTTAAAATCCCAGTTCTGGAAACATATAAATACCAAGTATTAGGGCTTATTTCAGATCTTTGGAAAGTAGTTTCATACTTTCTTCTCTATTGAGAGTTGTGTAACACTTTTCCTTGAGATTGGAAGTAGTAATTAAGATCTAATTATTATTATCTATTTGTTTTCATATAATATTGAGAAGAACAATACTGTAACTTTTGTAAGTACTCTCTTGAAATTATTTATGAACATCAATATATATTTGATATCTTATATGGAGATGAGTAGCTAAACCCCCATAAATAGGGTTGTAGGAACCTTGATGTAGAGAACTATTTGGAGTTATGAATCCATTTGATTTCTATCATCTATCTAAATTGAATGAATCTCTCTTCATTTTAATGACATCTCTTGGTTGCAAACTTGAGAAGTGAGCTCATGAACACCACTTGTCTGACAAGAAAGTGGATGTTGGGAAAAGAGATGATTCACATGAAATCCATAGGTTTACCCTTTGGGTCACGGGTTGATGCCCTAACGGGATCAATACTACAAGAAAAATGGTTATTAGCAAAGGAAAATCTTGTCCCTAAAAGTCCAATTTTGGTCCTTAAATGTTAATAGCGACCAGAAAAATTTGGTCGCCACTCGTCCTTATAGGCTTCTTCGCTAAAACCCACTAGTGATGACATCTTTTTTCTGGTCCTTAGAAGTAATTAGCGACAGCTAAAATCTGGTCCCTAAATATGCTTTTACGGCGAACTTTCAGGTCTCTAATTCAAGATTTATTGCTTACTATTTTCGTCCCTATAGACTTTTAGCGATCAGTTTCTACTGGTCCTAAAAAATGTTTAGTCCCTAAGTTTATTCTTATGGACCATAATTTATGGTTTTTAACTAAATAACTAAACCTCCATCCAATTTCATAAAAGATACAGAGTATATAAAATATACATTACATAGAACAAGATGCACATAACAAATATAAAGATAACTCATGTATATGTTAAAAACTAATAATGTATTTACATCTCAATTGCCATGTAGCCATAACATACAAGTTATGGCACTGTTTAGGCAATCCAAATCATATTCCTACCTATAACGGTTCCCATAACATTCTACGCTCTACTCTTCCAACATGATTAATTTGCTGCTCATTGTTGACGGCCTCAAGTCCACAGAATCATTGCCTTTTCTTTCCTTAAGAGGACTTCTAGTCTGCATAATTTTTGCTGTAACTTTAGAATATTCAAAGTTCGCCCTCTTTGTAATTTTGATCGTCTACAACAACCTAAGATATTTCAGCTGATCCTTCAGACCCTGACAACATATTTCCCATCATTATTGATAGGTTAACTGTCTCTAATTCAATATCCTACATCATCAGAACATCATCAAAATACTATCATAGAAAGGGGGGGGGGGGGATATTTTCCAATTCAAAAAATCAGTTAGCACCTTAACATCTTTTCTGGTAACAATCCCGTGATAAGTAACTCACAGTAGAGTAGGCTAAATCTAATTACCAGGCAAGAGTTCATAATATATAGTACATCTAACTAAGTTTAAAGTTGAACCATTCACAAGTAATGGAGATATTCTCAAAGAAAGAGTTGTAGGTCAATATTACCTGATAAAAGAAAAACAAAAATAGAGAATAGAGAGTGAGCAAACATTTTTATCAGTTACTAAGGATTACGCAATTTCATGATTTTCAAGATAAGAAAACTATGATTCTATTTATGAAATCTCAGTTGAATTGTGTGACCACTTATATAAAATCTTAAGTTGTTAGACAAGTCACACTTTCATTTACTTAATTACGTCTTCATGTACATAATTAAAGATGTTACTCAAGTAGATCATTTCACATATTTGTCAGCATTTTGCAAACTACGCAGAAAGTGTTCTTCTGGTGCATGTTTCACTAAAAAAAAGTATGCAAAAAACACAGAAAGATAAACACACCTGCACCATTTTCACTTCTTGTATTTCCACCCTCACTAATTTAGACAATGTTAGGCTTGGCACGAGCATTGGAGGTGCTTAAGCAAATATCTAATTTAATCTACCTTGTATTGAACCATTTCATTTCACAAAGTTCTCTGACGTAATTGATCCATTGTTGTTTTGATAATGAGGCCTGTCTGCAACTAAGATGATCAGTAATATTGACAAACATAAAAACCGCACACAGAAATAAGGGAGAACTTGAGTAATTACTTTGAAAGAGTAGACCCTTCTCTTAGATAAAGCCAATCATTTATGTACTCATCAAACTCTTCCACCATTGCTACCACAAAAGAAACACCTCTTTGGAAAGAACTCTCTTGAATGCAGACAGTTCTAACTAATAATAAATCTCACAATCATACTAAAATATCAGAACTGCAAAATGAACGAGGCAAAGGGATAAATTACCTGATAGATAATAACAGCTCCATATAAACCAATGAAAAAACTGGAGAAAATAGCCATTATGACACTTCCATTGACAACAGGCCATAGAAGAATTGTTAATCCAGCAATTGAAATGCAAGCAATTTCAAGAAATGGCCCTCCGCGGCTTATCAGATCATGTATGAATCTGTACCATCCCTTAAACAATGTAAATAGGTTCTTTATTATGGCTATAGAAGTGTAAAGAGGAATTTCCACAAACAGTCCCAATAAACCAACCATGATACAGTTTGGTACATGGATGAATCTGCAACACAACATTTTGCATTTTTTTATTCCCTGATTATCAAGATGAGAATTAAACAAATGCTCGTAGCCAGATAAGAAAAGATTCTATCCAAATCAAAATATTCTATTTACATATAAATTTTTCTTTCTTATATTTTAGTTCTTCAGACTATTTCTTATATAACATAGCCCTATTAGAAAAAGAACACGATCACGCGTATAATAATGAAAAGATTCATTATATGAATGTCACCTATTTCTTTTTTTTTTCTAGGAAAGGTCAACACAGAAAGGGAAAAATTCAAAACAAACCTAAAAGGTTAAAGATCAAGAGAAGCAGGAGATTCACGAAGTGCCTTCAAATACATTGGATTATAATGATAACACATATCTTCAAAATCTCAAACAACAGTGCAACTAACTTTTATGGTTCCCCATGTTCCATCCTAAAAATTAACATAACCGGAACAACCTTAAAAAAGAATCAATACTAGTTAACTGCATAACCAAATACAAGACTTTGATGTGTAGTTTCTTACCACAATACAATGAACAAACTTGTTAAATTCGTCGTCATACCTGAAAGCTTCAAAGGCAGAAACCCAAGGACCAAACTTGTTAAATAAAGTTGTTTACTTAATGGTGGTTATAAGGTTAAATAGTGGCCATTAAGGTTATAAGGTTATAAGTTTAAACGGTGGCCGAAGGTTATAAGGTTGTTTACTAATATAAGGTTATATGGTTAAATGGTGGCCGTTAAGGTTATAAGTTTATAAGGTTGTTTACTAATATAAGGTTTTTTACTTAACGGTGGTTATAAGGTTAAATAGTGACCGTTAAAGTTATAAGGTTAAATGGTGTTCGTTAAGGTTATAAGGTTATAAGGTTGTTTACTAATATAAGGGTAAAGTTTAAACGGTGGCCGTTTTGGTTATAAGGTTGTTTACTAGTATAAGTTTGTTTACTTAATGATGGTTATAAGGTTAAATGGTGGCCGTTAAGGTTATAAGGTTAAACGGTGGCCGTTAAGGTTATAAGGTTAAACGGTGGCCGTTAAGGTTATAAGGTTAAATGGTGGCCGTTAAGGTTATAAGGTTGTTTACTAATATAGGGTTATTTACTTAACGGTGGTTATAAGGTTAAACAGTGGCCGTTAAGGTTATAAGATTATAAGGTTAAATGGTGGCCATTAAGGTTATGCGGTTATAAGGCTATTTACAAATATAAGGGTATAATGTTAAACGGTGGCCGTTAAGGTTATAAGGTTATAAGGTTGTTTACTATTATAAGGTTGTTTACTTAACGGTGGTTATAAGGTTAAACAGTGGCCGTTAAGGTTACGTGGTTAAATGGCGGCCGTTAAGGTTATAAGGTTGTTTACTAATATAGGGTTATAAGGTTAAACGGTGGCTGTTAACGTTATAAGGTTATAAGGTTGTTTACTAATATAAGGTTATAAGGTTAAACGATGGACGTTAAGGTTATAAGGTTATAAGGTTGTTTTCTAATATAAGGGTATAAGGTTAAACGGTGGTCGTTAAGGTTCTGTTTCTCACTTTAAGATAAATCAGCCTATAACAAATTATAGCAAGACACTGTAACATAAATCAGTCGGCAAAATATACAACAAAACTAAGAATATATATAGCTGATACCTCAATGACCATGTCAACATCTCTAAATGTTTCATAATCAAAAGTACCCTTGAGCAAGGAGAGAGCTTTTACAAATTTCTCCTGACTCAATTTTCCTTCATTGGAACGATGTTGCAAATTTGCTGAGCAATTTATGCATTACTCATATAGTCATATTACCAAGGGTAAGTTAAAGTAATAACAGAAAAACAATATAATGAACTTACCTTTGATTCTATCAATCCCAGCCTCTAGAACTTCATTAACTTCTTTAAGTATCATATAATAGTTGCTAAGGAGAAACATAGTTGCAATTTCAGAACCCATCAATCCAACTCCAAGAATTGCAACCTTTTTAACATGTCGTGGCACTAACCCCAAATCAGTCACCCCTGGAATCTATTTGCGTTAAGATAGAAAATCAACATCTTTATAACTTTTGTAGAAAATTATGTAAGTTTCTGCCTAAAATAATTTAACTTTATTCACCTTCGTGGTTACACGTTGGGAAAGGAAAATATGGACTAAGGCCTTGCAAGTGCCTAAACGTATAAGAACTTCGAATGTTTCATACACCTGAAATAGAAGAGCTTTTATGATAAGGGATTTCATTGGCAGAAAAAGTAGAGGAAGAGATACAGAGTAGAACCTTAAAAAGTCTAGCACATAGACCAGACACGATACCCTTTTCAACCACATTACTGAATGCTAAGGGGTGATAGAGATTTGGAGCTATTCTAAGGGCTTGATGTCTAGCAAGTTTTAGTATTTCCCCTGCCTCATCAAGAGACTCCAGCTTTTCAGTTCAGTAAAGACTGTCTATAACTGATAACTTCATAGCCTTATGATATTTTTTTTCTTTGAAGCCACCAAACAAACTTTAGGTCAAAACTATATGACGATCGGTGAGACTTGGACAATCAGTTTAAAAACCTAGCAACTTCATTTGATACAGAAATAGCTCATTTATGAATGCTGAACTGGTTTAGTGCAACTATATCTGGGACAAAAATTTTTGCATTTAAGGTACATTTCTAGATTTTTAAAAAAAAAAAAAATCTGAAAGCAATACCATTAAATTGTGTAAATACATTTATTACAGATAAAAGTAAGACACCAAGGCACCTGTATGGTCTAATAACCCCCCCAAACCACCTCTACCTCCTCGGACACCAATAACAACAAGAACACTAAAACTAAGAAGTGTTAGAGAGCCACATATCTACAGAACCTATCAGTTAAAAAAAGGAACTCCAAGTTAACTCAATAGTGGGACTATATCCATTGCATCTAAAACAAGATGAATCAGTAATCATAGGTGAGTAAATGGGTAGAAGTTATTCTCATAAAAGTAACACATCTGTGTTACTTAATCCCTGTGAATTCTACTTGCACCATGTATACCTTAAATGGAAATATATGTGCATCACCAATAACGTTAGCAGACAAAACAGAGGAGCAACAACTGAGTCTCATGAAAAAATGTCAAAAGAAGATACTGGACATGTTTAACCCATTTTTCTATTTATTTGGATAGATACCTGCTACCAAAGCACCAATGACAATACAAAATATCCCAACCTGCAGAATCAATTGGAATCTGCTCACCTCAAGCCTTCGAGAACTGAAAAGGACAAAGAAGATTTTTATATTAAAAATAAGTGTGCTTACTAATAATGTTTTCACATCTATGCATCACTATACCACTAAGAAGCCTAAAACAGATGAAATCAAAAGCAGATTCACCAATCAAGTGACATGTACAAACCTCAATTTACAGCAATTGAATCTTCCATTTCTTTTGCAGAATCAAGGAGCCTTTCTGCTTGACCATGGCAAGATTCATATCTGCATTGGGATAAAAAAATGGAAACCTATTTCAGTAACCTACAGGTCTAATATTTGGTAAGACAAATCAGGAAAGGATGGTTGGAGATTTGTTCGTATGATCATAAAAGACTGGTTTATAATAGACCAAAGATTTGATTATTACTTTTAAATTTTTTGATTAGTGGACAAGTATGCTTTAACTTTCATATAATTTGCAGTCAATACAAAATTCAAAAATATATGAAGTGTGAATGGTATGTATAAGAAAAAGAAAGGAATGCTTAGCAATCATCTTCCACGCATTTCAGGGATATATTATGTAGGAATTTCTCTCCAGATTCTATTATAAGAATATAATCATAAATCCTACTCAACCAAGTCACAAGGGGAAACACCCTAAAAAACATACATCTTACTGTTTAAAATAGAAATAGAGAGAAAAAGAAATACCAAATTAAAAATAGCAGAGGGAAAAACAACATTTTAGGCATAGGAACAAATACCAAGTTCAAAACAGAAACAGAGAGTAGAACAACATTGCTTAAAACCTCCAAAACATTTGTCATTCTCACTTAAATATCTAAAACAAATGAGACCAGTAGAAGAAATAATAGAAGAACAAGTAAAATCGTGAAATTAATATCGCAATTCAGCAGCCTATGAATGAAAAATAGTAACTCGATCGATTGGAAAGCGAGGCATACCTGGATTACTATATTTAGGTTAAAGCTCTGAGAAAAACTATCTCTCGTTGAGATTAGGTAGAGCTGACCAGTGGAAATTGGATAACAAGGAAAATTTTGATATTAATACAAAAATCGAGCAGCCTATGAATGAAAAATAGCAACATTAAATGACTGGAAAGTGAGGCATACCTTAGAATTCCGTGATTTAGGGTAGAGCTCCAAGAAAAATTCTCTCTCGTTGAGATCACGGAGAGCAGATGATTGTAGAAATTGGAAAAATGGGAGTGATTACTAGCTTAGGGTTTAATTAGTGATGAGTTTAATTTTAATAAAAGAAATGTTTTTTAATTTCTTATTTTCACAATTGGCGCTTTAAGTTTTGGTAAAAGAAAAAAATTCCCGCTCATGCCTTCAATGGTGTATTATTTGGGACCATTTACTAATTTTTTTGGGACCATTTTTAGTACCTTCACGATAAACTGCATAAATAAGGACCAAAATTTAATCTTGTGTCAATACCTATACTTTTAGAGATGGGATTATTAGCTTGTCCTAATATGTTGGTCATAAATAAAGGTTTTTCTTATAGTGCAACCCTCATGTAGTTCTATTGAGAGATACATGGATCCTTTAAGTTTGAAAGAAGAAAAGGGTAAAACACCCATTAGGTTGAGAAACAAGTGGGTAATTCTTAGATTTCAATACTTCTTGCAATTGAAATTATAAGTTAGAATTCAAGCACAAGTTCACAAACCTAACTGTTTGAACATCTTATTGAGCATAACTTTAGTTAACTCATTTTTATTGAAATTACACTTGCATTAACTCTCATTAGCTGGAACGCTGTGTGATACAAGAATGAAAGAGCATTATTAACACATCAAAACCCCCTTATACTCAGGAACCTTAGATCAATAGTCTAATAACAGTTACATTATTTAGTGAACACAGTTGGGTTCTATATTTGACAGCGACCAATTACACTTTTGTATGAAAGTTGTAATTTCGCCGTATTAAATTTTGGCACCGTAGCCGGGGAATATGATTGTCAATTAAGTTTGTGTTTGTTAATTAACCTTTGGTCAAGTTTCCTAAATTTTACTTTTGTTTGTTGTTTTTGTTCTGTGTAGGGGAGTTATTGTGTATTCCAAGTACAAGGAGATTGGGTACACCATTATTACTAATACATCCAGAACCACAGTTAATTGGCAGAATAGCAGATCCCCAAGATGCTGAAAGACTAGCCGCTTTGGCTAAAGCTTAACTAAATCAATAGAATGATGGCCAGAAGGCATGTCATTCTAATCTTGATGATTATTATTTGGGGGATGACGACTTGTTAGATCCTATTAACCCAAGGCTTGTAGAGAATGTGGATGCACCAGTGAATCAGAATGTAAGCAAAAATTTCACCTTTTAGGCAAGGCAAGAGCGTCAACTAGTGTAGTTTGATCTGAGCAATGATGAAGATGGAATGGATGGAGTAGGTTCAACTTGAGCTATCATTCATCCACCTCTAGCACCAGGAGCTAAATTTAATATTACCAGTACGATGATTCAACTCCTTCATCTTAAGGGGTTATTCAGTGGTCTTCCTGGAGATGATCCAAATATGAATTTGGTGAATTTTGTCACCATTTACAAGTCTTTTGATTATCTAGTTAGAATGCTATCCGCCTAAGTTTGTTTTTGTTATCTCTGTCTGGGGAGGCAACACTATGGCTAAATGAACTGAGTTATGACTCTATAACCAGCCGGAGCCAGTTGAAAGAGGCTTTCCTAGAAAGGTTTTTTCCACCCTACAAAAGGGTACAATTAAGGGATGAAATTAGTAACTTTCGACAGCTTCCCACTGAAGCTCTTCATGAGACCTGGGGGATGTTTAAAAAGAAGTTGATGCAATGGCCGAACCATAACATGATGGATATTAATTTGATGGAGACTCTTTATTGGGCTTTGAACTCTATTACAAAGCTAGTCGTGGATAATGCTTCAAGGGGGTCTTTGGTTGACCTTACTTTTGTTGAGGCCTCAAAGAAGCTTGATCGGATAACCAAATAGAGTAGAGCTTGTCATACCAGGGATTCTGTGGTAGCAAGACCTATTATGCCTGGTAGTATTATTGCAGAGCAACGCAAGAAGAAGGAAGAATGTGACCAAGATATGGCATATTTAAAAATATAGATGGATTTGCTGACTAAGCATCTATTCTCTAGAAAAATGGATAAGGTAAAAGATGTTGCATCCCAGGGAAGAGCTGATTCTAATTATAAAGAAGTGGTGAACTATCTAAATAATCAGTTGGTTTTTGAGGAAATAACCAAAGAAATCAAGGTCAGAACTATTACTATAAAGATGGTTACAAAGATAGTGATCAAGGGAAATGAAAGAACAAAAATGATAGGAGTGGACCATATGTACCTCCTAGAAGTAGAGATAATGTTGTAACTAGCTCTTTCAGGATATCCATGGAGGACATGATGGAGAAATTATTAAAGAGAGTTGAGACTGCCAACTCCAGGGTGACTAATATAAAGAGTGATATGTCTTCCATGAGTCAGTTGGTAAACTCACACTTTACTTCTATGAAACAGTTAGAGCAGTAAATGATCCAACTCTCAACGGCATTGAATCAGAGAAAGAGCGGAATTTTTCCAAGCGATACAATTTAGAATCTTTGAAATAATGGCTCTTGCATCATAATTACCATACGAAGTAGTAAGGTATTACCAGGCCCATCTGTGGAAAAGCTGTGAGTGCAGAGGATATTCTGTGGGAAAAGCTGTGAGTGCAGAGGATATTGAGCATGAAGAAACTTATCTAGTGGAGTCTGAAAAACTAGATAAAGTTATTGACAATACACCATTCTACCATCAGCAAGTTGATAAGTTGAGAAGAACAAGGGAAACGAGACCAAAGTAGTGGTTACTACAATCCCAAAACCACCTCTTCCATTTCCCCATGGGTTGAAAAAGAAGGCCAACGATACAATGTTTGTTAAGTTTATAGCCATACTTAAGCTGTTGACAATCAACTTTCCATTGGGGGAGGCATTGGAGCAAATGCCCGAGTACGTAAAGTTCATGAAAGACCTTGTTACGAAGAATCGGATTGTTAGTTATGGTATGGAGGACAATCTCTATCATTGTGGTGCTATTTCCAAAAGTTCATTGGTGTAGAAGAAGGCAGCCCCGGGAGAATTAACTATTCCGTGCACTATTGGGCCTCTTGAGTTCGCAAAAGCTTTATGTGATTTGGGAGCTAGTACAAATTTGATGTCTCTTGCTATGTATAAGAAAGTTGGTTTGGGGGATCCTACTCCCACGAATATGGGATTATTTATGGCAGACAAATCTGTGAAGTGGCCCGTGGGGATATTATATGATGTATTAGTTAAGGTGGATAGTTTCATAATTCTAGTTGATTTTTTCATTCTCAATTGTGAGGTGAACTTCGAGGTGCCCATAATCTTGGGTAGACCTTTTCTTGCAGCTGGGGTGTACTTATTGATATAAAGGCAAATAAGCTACTATTCAGGCTGAATGATAAAGTAGTTTGATTTGATGTATGCCAGTCTATGAAACAACGTAAATATATGAGCATATTTTCTACTATGGATGATTATTATGAGGAGGATCAGGAAGTACCTATATAGGAAAAATTTATCATGGAGACTTTAACTGATGTATTAATGAATTATGATCAAGACGGTATTGAAGATTATGAGGAGACTGTTTGTGCCTTTATAGGCATGGGGTATTATACTTATGCATCCAAGAAGCTGGATTTGGACTTAAAAAATTGTCCAAGTCCACCGTCCAAGCCTTCTATTGAAGAGCCACCTACTTTGGAGATGAAAGAGTTGTCGGGTTATTTGAGGTTTTTGTTCCTAGGCAATGAGAATACACAATCTGTTATTATTATGGCTGACTTAGGTGAGTAACAGGTGGAAGCCCTTATCTCTGTTTTAGATCTTAGGGTAGTATCAGCATGCTTGAACAAATCCTCTTTGCCAGAAGTATGGCAGAAACCATCAGGGTATCTGCAGGGCTGACAGTGATATTTGGTTTGGGTGTGGCAAGCTAGACTGTAGAATTAGAGATTGTCCTCAGTCAGGTTCTCAGGGTCAGTATAATCGTCCCCCAGCTCTATTCGATCGCTTGAATCAGAGCGTGCCGCTTCCAGTGCCACCAATGAGCAACACCTAAACAGGCTTTATGCAATTCATTTCAGATAAGATCAGGAAAATTCTCCTGATGTGGTCACTGATACATTATAGATATTTCATTTATATGTTTATGCCTTGCTAGATCTAGGAGATTTTTTATCTTTCGTAACTTCTTATATAGTCGTTAACTTTGATGTCAATCCAGAAATCCTAGCAGAGCCTTTCTCATGTTTCTACCTAGTGTGTAAATCTATCATAGCCCGACTGGTATACATGAATTGTTCGGTTATGATATCTCAGAAAGTTACTTCAGCAGACCTTGTAGAGATAGAGATGAAAGATTTTGATGTCATTCTCATTATAGATTGGCTCCAGTCATGCTATGCCTAATTTGATTGTAGAAATAAAAATTTTCATTTTTAGTTTCCAAATAAACCAGTCCTTGAATGGAGGGGTAGTACTACAGTGCTTAAGGGTCGGTTGATTTCATACCTTACAATGATAAAATGATATCCAAGGGATATATTTATCATCTTGTGCAATTCAAAGACTCTAGTTCAAAGATTCCCAGTCTTAAGTCTATTTTAGTAGTGAATGAATTCTCAGATGTGTTTCTTGAAGATCTTCTCGGAGTTCCTCCCATTAGGAAAATCAATTTTGAAATAGGCCTTCTTCCAGATACTCAACATATATTTATTCTGCCATACAAAATGGCATAAACAGAACTCAAAGAATTGAAAGAAAAGTTAAAAGACCTATTATACAAGGGGTTCATTAGACACAGCATTTCCCTATGAGAATGACCAGTCTTATTCGTACGTAAGAAAGATGGTTCTCTTAGAATGTGTATAGATTACCGTCAATTGAAAAAATTCATAGACAAGAATCAATACCCACTACCTAGAATCGATGACTTATTTGACCAAATTCAGGGTGCCAGTTACTTTTCTAAGATAGACCTCAGATCAGGCTATCATCAACTCAGAGTCAGAGAATGTGATATTCCAAAAATAGGCTTTCTGAACTCGGTATGGTCACTTCAAATTTCGAGTCATATCTTTTGGCCTTACTAATGCCCAAACAGCTTTTGTGGACTTAATAAATCGTGTGTTCAAGCAATACTTGGACATGTTCATTATAGTCTTCATCGATGACATTCTTGCCTATTCTTGTAGCGAGAATAATCACACAGATCAACTTAGAATCGTACTTCAGACTCTCAGAGCTCATCAGTTGCTCGCCAAATTTAGTAAGTGCAAAATTTTGATAAGGTCAATAGGATTCCTCGGTCATATTATTTCCATTGATGGCATTAGAGTTGATCCTCAAAAAACCAAAGTAGTGAAAAACTGGCCTAGACCCATTTCTCCATCAGATATCAGGAGTTTCTTGGGTTTAGCTAGCTATTACCATTAGTTTGTTGAAGGGTTTTCATATATTTCATCCCCCATGTCGAAATTGACTTAGAATAAAGTAAAGTTCCATTGGTCAGATTCTTATGAGAAGAGTTTTTAGGAGTTGAAGACTCGACTTCCTCAGCCCCAGTTTTAACTCTACCAGATGATTTAGATGGGTTATTGTGTACTGTGATATAACCAAAGTAGGTTTGGGTTTTATCCTCATACAGAGAGGTAAGGTCATAGCCTACGTCTCTAGACAACTTAAGCCCTAGGAGAAGAATTACCCAACCCATGATCTTGAGTTAGCAACTGTAGTGTTTGCCTTAAAAATTTGGAGGCACTATTTGTATGGGGTGAATGTGGATACGTTCACAGATCACAAAAGCTTGCAGTATGTATTTTCTCAGAAAAATTTGAATCTAGATTAGAGGAGGTGGTTGGAATTACTGAAAGATTTTGACATGAGTGTTCTGTATCAGTCGGGCAAGGCCAATATAGTGGTAGATGCTCTTAGTAGGTTATATATGGGTAGTGCGGCTCGTGCTGAGAATGATAAGAAAAAGTTAGTTCAGGAAGTTCACCAGCTTACCCGACTAGGTTTCTGCTTAGTCGATTCAGTAGAGGGTAGTGTGTGGGTGTAGAGTAGTTCAGAATCATCCCTGGTTTCCAAAGTAAAGGAAAAGCAGGACAAAGATCTCAGTTTAGTTAAGCTGAAGAAGTCAGTCAAAGATCAGAAAGTAGAAGTTTTCTCCTAGGGGAAGATGATGTGTTATTTTTCTAGGGCCGGCAATGCATTTTAGGCGTAGATGATGTAGAAGCACACGGTGCACATTACTCTATTCATCCAGGGGACACTAAGATATACCACCATTTATGGGAGGTCTTTAGTGGAGTGGAATGAAGAGAGATATTGCAGAGTTTGTAGCCAAGTGCTCAATGTGTCAATAGGTTAAGATTGAGCACCTGAAGCGTAGTGGGTCCATGCACGAGTTTAGTATTCCCACATGGAAATAGAAAAAAGTGAACATAGATTTTGTGATGGGATTGCCTCGTACTCATCGTCAACATGATTCTATTTGGGTTATTATAGATAGCACAACTAAATAAGCTCACTTCTTTCCAGTTCATACTTTTTATTTAGCTGAGGACTATGCCAAACTCCATATCAAGGATTTGGTTAAGTTACACGGAGTCCCAGTATCTATCATCTTAGATAGAGGTACCCAGTTTACCTCTCACTTATAGAAAGCATTCTAAAAGGGTTTTGGTACCCAAGTTCACCTCAGTACAAACTTCCACTCTCAGATAGATGGTCAAGAAGAAAGGACCATTTAGTTTCTAGAAGATATGTTAAGAGCCTGCGTTGTTGATTTTAAAGGTAGTTGGGATGACCACTTGCCTTTGATCAAATTCGCATATAGTAACAGTTACCATTCAAGTATTCAGATAGCTCCGTTTTAGGCTCTTTATGGTAGGAGATTTAGATCTCTAATTAGTTAGTTCGAGGTAGGTAAGGCCGTAGTAGTAGGGCCTGAATTAGTGTTTGATGTCTTAGAGAAAGTTCAGTTGATCACAGAAAGGCTTAGGGCTGCCCAGAGCTGACAGAAATCGTATGCAAATATGAGAAGAAAAGATCTCGAGTTTGAGATTGGTGATTTTATATTCTTGAAAATCTCTCCCATGAAGGGGTAAAGAAATTCGGCAAGAAAGGAAAGCTCAGTCCTTGATATGTCGATCTTTACAAAATTCTTAGCCATTTCAAAAAGGTAGCTTACGAGCTTAAGTTGCCTTCAGATCTAGCTTCAGTACACCCAGTATTCCACGTCTCCTTTCTAAAGAAATACATTGGTGACCCAGCAGACATAGTTCCCTTAGAGGGCATTAATATTTAGACCAATATCTCTTTTAAAGATGTTCCAGTCTAGATCCTCGATCATCAGATCCACAGACTGAGGAACAAAAAAGTTCCATTGGTCAAAGTTCTTTGGCGGAATCAGTCCATTGAGGGAGCTACTTGGAAAGCAGAAGCAGATATATAGACCAAGTATCCTCACCCTTTCTCTGCAAATTCAGATTTAGCTTAAGGTAAAAGTATTCCTTAGCTTTACTCAGTTCTATGTTCAGTTATAGTTACAAACCTTGTATCCATTTCAATTGCATATTCAGTCATGCATTCATGATTCAGTTCAGTCACATACTCATGCATCAGATATGTATGTTTAGAATGAAAACTCAACTTATCAATAATTTTAGTCATGTATTCCATGTATCAGATATTCATGTTCAGTATGTAAGCTCAGTCTATCAATATTTCTCAGCTTAATCAGTCTCATTCGAGGATGAATGTTCCCAAGGGGGAGATATTGTAATACCTTGTGTTTTCCTAGCTCAGTTTAACTCTCAGTACATGAGTATTCATATATAGAAATTTTAAAAATACTCAGTATTTTTTATTTTAAAGTTTACCATTGCGTTGGAAATTTAGTCAGCTTTCCAATGATATAAAGTTCGCCCAAATTGAATACCCGGGCAAAAAGTTAAAGCCATTTTTGTAAAACAGTGTGCCAACTGGCACTTTAGTGCATTGCCGAGCTAGGCTAAATGGCATTTGGAAATATCCGGTGGAGCTCCACGATACCACCACATTTCGTCATCAACCAAATTCCCAATTGTCATTTTCCAGTATTCCATCGCGATCATGGCGCGTCGCACAAAGGGTGAAATTCGTGTACAATAGGGTACTGCAATTCCACTACATCACGTTGATGATCCAGTTCATAATTTTAAGATTCCAGTGACACAACGCGATAGCGTCGAGTCGCTCCAAGGGCCCAGATCGAGTTTTGTTGTATGAATTTTTATATTTTTCTAGGGGTAATTAGGTAATTTTCACTTCCCTAATCAGTCCTAAACACAAAATTTAGCCCTAAAGGAACACTGATTTCTCATTATTTCATCATTTACCCAAGAAACAAAACATTTTCTCTCAAAGAGAAAAACCTTAGTTTCAAGAAATCAAGAACAGAGCTCAAGAATTTCTCCAAAAACCTTCAAGAATTAATATTCCAAGGTATGTTAGGTGTTCATTCATGAGCTTCTTTCACCTATGCAGTCCAAGAACCCTTTTTAAACTTACAAGATCTCAGATTTATGAACTTCATGCTTGAAATTGATTGTGTTCATGTCTATGATAGTAGTTGGGTTTAAATTCATGATTAATTTTAAGTTTCCATGAAATTAAAATAGTTATGTGATGAATTATATGAATTGCATGCTAAACCCTTAAATTTGAAATTGAGTATTGTTTTCTTGATATTCATGTGTTGGCCATTAGCATGTCAAATAATCCATGCTCCCCATTTGTTTGCTAAAATAACTATGTGAAGTAAATAGTAGAGTCTTGACATATCATTGTGTGGTCCCAATCATGTAAAAGCTTATGCCCTACAAGTGTTTGGTAAAATGTCTCTATGAATGAATTATGAACAAGTGGACATTGTTGTGCTTTTCAAGATCATGCCATGCTTTACTTTCATGCTATCAAGTCCTGGGGGTATTTAATAGCCAAAAATCTAGCAGTTTACCTAGAGCTATAGTAGTTATAGAATAGTCTCAGTCATGACATGAAACAGTACTACTCAGCCAGTTAATAGAACTCAGTAAACTCAGTCAATTACAAAACTCAATATCAGTCTGGTTCAGCTCAGTATAATCAGTTTCGTATCTATTCAGTTGGGAGTAGGATTCAGCACCAAGTGAACCCAAGGATGGGAACTCACCTACAAGTAGAGGGTGTGATACTTAGATAGCAGTTACTCAGTTATCATAACTCAAAACTCAACTTTAGTAAAAACTTAGTTACAATAAATATGTATATGCACAGTATTGCATACTCAGTATTTGCATCAGTTTCGATTACCCATGTACTCTCATATTCAATTACTCTATATCATTCTATCAGTTATTATTCATGCATATGAACCCTTGAATTTAACCTTAGCTTATCTATTATACCAATATATTCCACGTATTGACACATACTCTTTCTTTGTGCTATGATGTCTCATATTGTAGGTTTGAATGCTAAGGTTCCTGATCACACATAGAAAGATTCAATTATCAGCAGTAGTTTAGTAGTGAGTCCTCATCTATTGAGGATGAGTATCTGTTTTAATATTTTTTGTAGCTTCAGTATTTCATTTCAGTAGTCAGAGTTAGTTGGGGGCTTGTACCATCAACTCCACGTTCAGATAGTTCAATTATTAGCTTTTCAGACTAGACTAGTTCAGACAGTATTTCAAATATCATATATTTTATCAGTTTTATCACAATTCTTATTCTTTATTAGTTTACAGATTGTGAACCTTATAGTATTTTAGCGTATTTTCTGCATTATTATAGTATTGTTATTTAGTGATTACCGTAGGTACCATTCATGGGTTAGCTTGTGGTTCTTCGAGATCATAAGAACCATGTAGCATCTGGGGTACAGACTCGGGGCATTACAAACTTGGTATCAACCTCTAAGGTTCAATAGAGTCATAGGGAATCTGAAAGTCACATCTAGTATAGTCTTGTGCATGTGTGTGTAGCATGCCACACATACAAACATGAGGCTATGAGATATTTTTAAGAAAAATTTCTGTTCTTTCAATATTTATTCGTGCGAGTAAGAATGATCTCAAGTTAAACTCTCAATCTAATTATTTTTCCCTTCCATTTACAGAAAATACCTCCCAAAAAAGTTAATGGAAGAAGGAATGTAAACCAATTAGCCCCTCAGCCCGTTCAGGCAGATCCTCTGGATGAGTATGTCTTCTATGAAAAATTTATAGCTACGTACACCACTCTAGCCAATTCGGTAGCAACTTAGAATAAATAGCCAGCTACTGTTCAGGCCAACCCAGTGGCCAAAACTATTGCAGCCAGGATTCGAGAATTCACGCGAATGAATCCGCCTCTATTCTCAAGATCTAACTCAGAAGAGAATCTACAGGAGTTCCTCGATCAGGTTCAGAAGGTCACAGATATCATGGGTGTGAATTCTAGTGAGAGTGCTGAGAGAAGCCAACGTGTTAGAGTTCATCAATATTAGGAAAGGAAATACGAGTGTGAATGATTATTACCTCAAGTTTACTCAGTTAGTTAGATATGCTCCCTATGTAGTAGCAGATAGTAGGTCCAGAATGAGCAAGTTCATGTCTGAGGTGTCAGAAAGTATGGTTAAGGAGTGTAGAACAACTATGTTAATTAAGGAGATAGATATATCCAGGCTCATGGTCCATGCTCAGCAGATAGAAGAAGATAAGAATAAGGAAAAAGAGTGGGAGAACAAGAGAGCTAGAATAGGTGGCTTTAATTTCACTCAGCCTAAGTCATAGAGTGGTAACCGTTCCTAATTTTTCCCGAAATCTTTTGTTCCAGCTCTGTCTTTAGCTAGTGCTCCAGTACCTAAGTTTTGAAATGGTAAAATGATAGGGCACCAGGATCTAGATGTCAGGGTAGTGTCAACAGTGCTCAAACAAATCTTTTTTATCACAAGTTGGTGAAATCCATTAGGGGATGGCAGTGATGTTTGTTTTAGGTGTGGTAAGCCAAGCCATAGAATTAGAGATTGTCTTCAGTTAGGTTCTCAAGGTTAGTCTAATAATTCCCCAACTCATATGGTCGCCTGAATTGCTACCGCTTCCAGTGCCACTAGTGGAAAATTCCCAAACAGGATTTATGCACTTTAGTCCAGAAAAGATCAGGAAAATTCTCCTAATGTGATCACTGGTACATTACAGATCTTCCATTTACATGTTTATGCCTTGCTAGATCCAAGAGATTTCTTATCTTTCAGAACTTCTTATATAGCTGTTAACTTCAGAGTTAGTCCAGAAATCCTAGCAGAGCCTTTCTCAGTTTCTACCCCAGTGGGTAAATCTATCATAGCCTGACGGGTAAACAGGAATTGTCTGATTATGATATCTTAGAAATTTACTTCAGTAGACCTTATAGAGCTAGAGATGGCAAATTTTAATGTCATTCTTGGCATAGATTGGCTCTATATGCTATGCCTCAGTTGATTGTAGAAATAGAATTGTTCATTTTCAGTTCCCAAATGAACAAGTCTTTGAATGAAGGGGTAGTACTACAGCGCTTAAGGGTCAGTTGATTTCATACCTTAGAGAAACAAAAATGATATCCAAGGGATGTGTTTATCATCTTGTGCGAGTCAAAGACTCTAGTTCAGAGACTCCCAGTCTTGAGTCAGTTTTAGTAGTGAATGAATTCTTAGATGTGTTTCTCGAAGATCTTCCCAGAGTTTCTCCCATAAGGGAATTCACCTTTGGAAAATACCTTCTTCCAGATACTCAGCCTATATCTATTCTTCCATATAAAATGGCACCAACAGAACTTAAGGAAGTGAAGAAACAGTTAAAGGACCTGTTAGACAAGGGGTTCATCAGACCTAATATTTCCTTGTGAGGCTCACCAGTCTTATTCGTGCGTAAGAACGATGGTTATGTTAGAATATGTATAGATTACCGTCAGTTGAATAAAGTCACAGCCAAGAATAAATACCCACTCCCTAGAATCGATGACTTGTTTGACCAACTTCAGGGCGCCAGTTACTTTTCTAAGATAGACATCAGATCAGGCTATCATCAGCTTAGAGTCAGAATGTGACATTTTAAAAATAGTTTTCCGAATCCATGTTGGTCACTTCAAATTTCTAATCATGTCCTTTGGCCTTACTAATGCCCAAACAAATTTTATGGACTTAATGAATCACGTGTTCAAGAAGTACTTGGACATGTTCATTATAGTCTTCATCGATGATATTTTTGTCTATTCCTGTAGTGAGAATGATCATACAGATCACCTTAAAATCATACTTCAAACTCTCTGAGCCCATCAGTTGTTCACCAAATTCAGTAAGTGCAAATTTTGGCTAAGGTTAGTAGCATTCCTTGGTTATATTATTTTCAGTGATGTCATTAGATTTGATCCTCAAAAGACCAAAGTAGTGAGAAACTGGCCTAGACCCATTTCTCTATCAGATATCAGTAGCATCTTTTCCTTAGCTGGCTATTATTGTCGGTTTGTTGAAGGTTGTTCATCTATTGCGTCCCCCATGTCTAGATTGACTCAAAAGAAAGTCAAGTTCCAGTGGTCAGATTCTTGTGAGAAGAGTTTTTAGAAGTTGAAGACTTGATTTACCTCAGCCTCAATTTTGACTCTACTAGATGGTTTAGATGGGTTTGTTATGTACTCTGATACATCCAGAGTAAGTTTGGGTTGTGTCCTTATGCAGAGATATAAGGTCATAGCCTATGCCTTTAGACAACTTAAGCCCCAACAGAAGAATTACCCTACCCATAATCTTGAGTTAGCAGCTATAGTATTTGCCTTAAAGATTTGGAGGCACTATTTGAATAAGGTGCATGTGGATGTGTTCACAGATCACAAAATCCTGTAGTATGTATTTTCTTAGAAAGATTTGAATCTGCGTCAAAGGAGGTGGTTAGAATTACTAAAAGATTATGAAATAAGTGTTCTGTATCATCTAGGCAAGGCCAATGTAGTGGTAGATGCTCTGAATAGGTTATCTATGGGTAGTGTGGCTCATGTTGAGAATAATAATAAGAAGTTAGCTTAGGAAGTTCATCAACTTACCCGAGTAGGTGTCCGCTTAGTCGATTCAGTAGAGGGTAGCGTGTGGGTACAGAGTAGTTTAGCATCATCCCTGGTTTCTGAAGTTAAGGAAAAGCAAGGCAAAGATCTTAGTCTAGTTAAGATGAAGGAGTCAGTCAGAGATCAGAAAGTAGAAGTTTTCTCCCAAAGGGGATATGGTGTGTTATGTTGCCAGCATCAGCTATGCATTCCAGGCGTAGACAACTTGAGACAATGAATTCTTACAGAAGCACACAATGGGAATTACTCTATTCATCCAGGGGCCACTAAGATGTACCATAATTTATGGGAGGTCTATTGGTGGAGTGGGATGAAGAGAGATAATGAAAACTTTGTAGCCAAGTGCTCAATGTGTCAGCAGGTGAAGGTTGAGTACCAGATGCCTAGTGGGTCTATGTACGAGTTCAATATTCTCACATAGAAATGGGAAGTAAACATGGACTTTGTGATGGGTTTTCCTCATACTTGTTGTCAGTAGATTTACAGATGCAACAACTAATAACTACTGCTAAGGAAGATAAAATAGCAACCGAAGAGGCTCGATTAGCTAAAAAGGCTGGGTTAGCTCAACCAAGAGGATTATCTATGCCCAGATATGTAGCTGAGCATTGAGACAGAGTTTAGAGAGGCAGAGATCCATTGATTCCTGTATACTAACACTTACACCCGTACGATGATGAAAAGGATATGGGTTATGTTGAACATGCTGAAATTGGAGCCATCGTCCCTCCTACTTTACCACCTAATATGAAGTTTTATATTACAAGATCCATGATCTAATTGTTAAACTTGAAGGGTGTATTATCGGGACCAGCAATTGATGATGCAAACATGCATCTTTCTAATTTTATTGGGCTTAACACATCATATACTATTTTGGGGGTAGATAAGAAAGCTTTGAGATTGAGGTTGTTCCCATTTTCATTTACTGGTAAAGCATCGCTATGGTTAGGGGAACTTCCAAGAGGTTCAACCACAACTTGGCATGAGTTGTGTAAATAGTTTCTGGACAGATTTTTCCCTCCTGCAAGAATGCTATAGTTGAAAGATAAAATTTATCACTTCAGATAATTACCTGTAGAATCGTTATATGAGGTGTGGTTAAGTTCAAGAAGAAGTTGAGCATGGGACCCAATCATAGAATCATAGGATCAAAATTGTTAGAAATCTTCTACAGATCACTAAATGTCAATTATAGAGCAATGACAGATACAACTTAGGGCGATTCATTCATGCATTTTCGGTGGGATATTGCACAGGATATGCTTGATGATATTTTGGTGACCAATAGAGGTTAACATACTAGAGATGCTGAGTGTGGTACAGTTATATATGCTATAGGAGCAGAAAATGCTTATGGAGCTAGTCATGAGTGGTAGAACAAAAGGTTTCACAGCTTTGGACAATCATTGGGCTGCTTATAAAATAGTTCACAACAATGAATGCTGAGAAAGTGAATGCAGTTGTGGCCTAAGAATCTACTTCTTGGACTTTTGAGATCGAATCTAAAGAGTAAGCGAGGCATCTTGATAGTAGGTTGGAAAATTTTTGAGCCTAAGTGTAAGGGAATCAAAGTTTGAACTATTATAATGACAAATACAGAGATAGAAATAGATAAAGAGATAGTTATTAGTGGTGGAAAGATGACTACGAGGAGAATAGTGAAAATTATGTTCCACCAAGTAGCCGAGATAGTGAGTCTAGAATAGAGACAATGTTGTCAAAACTGGTCAAAGTGCAAGAAAGTCAAGAGAGTTGTCTTAAGGAGATTAAGGCATACCTATCTGGGATGAATTAAAAAGTTGAGTCACATGCTACGATAATAAATCAAATAGAATAGTAGTATGGCCAGCTGTCGGCCATATTTAGTCAAAGGAAACCAGGAAATCTTCCTCGTAATATGGATACAAATCCATAGAATCATGGTCACTGCCATGCCATTACCACTTAAAATGGTAAAACCACCATACACCCACCTATACCAGTTGAAGATGAGCAAAATAATAATGATGAACTTGTTTATATCAAAAGTAGTAGGAAGAAAAATAAAGGAAAAGTGAATGTTGAGGAGCTTGTATTGTAGACCATTTCAAAACCTCTTTCTCCTTTTCCTGTAAGGCTTAAAAAGAAATAAGAAAATAGTAGGTAGTCAAAGTTTTTGTCAATGCTAAAAGAGCTATCAGTCAACATCCCACTTGTAGAGTCATAAGAGAAAATGCTAGGATATGCAAAATTCATGCAGGATTTAATCACCAAGAAAAGGTCAGTCAGTTCTGAGTCAGTCGACAATATTCATCATTATAGTGTTGTATCTACTAGATCATTTATGGAGAAAAAGGAAGATCCTGGTGCTTTCACTATACCATGAACCATTGGATCTTTTAATTTTACTCGTGCATTATGTGATTTGGGTGCTAGCATCAATCTCATGCCATTTGTAGTGTTTAAATAGTTAGGTTTAGGAGCAACTAAACCAACCACCATAAGATTAGGGATGGTAGACAGAATGGTGAAAAAGTAGTTAGTATTTTATATGATGCATTCATGAAGGTGGATTCTTTCATCTTTCCTATAAATTTTGTGATATTGGACTATGAAGTGGACTTCCAAGTCCCAATTATTTTGGGAAGACCATTCTTGGCTATAGGAAAGATGTTGTTTGATTTAGAAATTGGACATCTGATGCTGATACTATATACTAAACAGGTGGTGTTCATTGTATGCAAATCCATGAAGCAACCTAATAAGTTAAGAGTGGTATCCGTGATTGATGTGTATGATAATGAAGCAGATTTATTCTATGATGTTGATTCTGCTACTCTTTGAGATAATAAACTTGATGCTGCTGTTCCTATTAAAGAAAGGTTAGGTGTTGAAACTCTAGCAGCCATGATCATGAACTTTGACAATGATGGTATTGAGGAGTATAATGAGATACTATGTGCATTTTATAGGAGTGTTTCCTACAATTATGCACCAACGAAGATTGATTTTGATTTGAAGAATCAAACTACTCCACCTACTTTTCCATCCATTGAAGAGCCACCTTCCTTAGAGTTTATGGCCCTATATTCTCATTTATGATATGTATTTTTGGGGGACAACAATACTTTTCTAGTAATTATTGCAATCAATTTGATAGATCATAAGTGGAAGCTTGCTATTAGTATTATAAAGATTCAAGAAGGCCATTATATGGTCCATTGCAGAGATCATGGGTATTCTTCGTAGTCTTTATACTCATAAAATTCAACTTAAATTGGAGTGTATTCCAAGTAGAGAACATTAGTGTCGACTCAACCCTCCTATGCAAGAGGTGGTGAAGAAAGAGATAATTAAGTGGTTGAATACAGTTATAGTATATTTCATTGCTAACAATAAATGGGTCAGTTCAGTACAATGTGTTTCAAATAAAAGAGACATTACTATTGTTCCTAATAAGAATAATGAGCTATTGCCGATGAGGCCAGTCATAGGATGGAGAGTATGCATGGATTGAAGAAAATTGAATGCGTAGACTCAGAACGACCATTTTTCCATGCCCTTCAGAAGGACCATTTTCCCATGCCCTTCATAGACAGATATTAGATAGGTTAGGGGGTAGAGGACGGTGCTATTTTTTGATGGGTATTCAGGTTATAACCAAATCACAATTGTGCTTGAAGACCAAGAAAAGACTACCTTCACATGTCCTTATGGGTCTTTTGCATTCAGACATATGCCATTCGAGTTATGTAATTCTTCTGCCATATTTTAGAGATGTATGATGTTCATATTCTCTGATATGGTCGAAGACACCATCAAAGTATTTATGGATGATTTTTCAATCATTGATGAATCTTTTGATGACTACCTAGTGCACTTGGCCAATGATCTTAGAAGGTATGAAGAATTCAACTTGGTACTTAACTGGGAAAAGTGCCATTTTATGGTCAAAGAAGGTATTGTGCTTGGGCACAAAATTTCAAAAATGGGTGTTAAGGTAGATAGAGCAAAGTTTGAAGTGATCGAGAAATTACCTCCACCGATTTCTATGAAGGGTGTTTGTAGCTTTTTGGGTCATGCTGAGTTTTATAGGAAAATCATCAAGGATTTATCCATGATTAGGAACCCTCTTTGTAAGCTTCTTGAGAAAGAGGTAAAATTTGTGTTTACTAAAGCATGCTTGAAGGCTTTTGAATGTCTGAAAGAGAAGTTAATAACTGCTCTTATTATTGTGTCCCTAGATTGGTCCTTTTCTTTTGAGATTATGTGTGATGCGAGTGGACTATCCTTAGGGGTTGTACTAGTCTAACTAAATGAAAATATCCTTCATCCAATCTACTATTCTAGAAAGGAACTAAATCCTGCTTAGAAGAACTACCCCATGACGTAACAAGAGTTATTGGCAGTGGGTTTTGACTTTAAGAAGTTTAGGTCTATTTTTATCAAGACAAAGTTTATTTTATACACTGATTATGTAGCATTACAGTACTTAACAATGAAAAATAATTCTAAACCTAGATAGATTAGGTGAGTGCTATTGCGGGAAGAATTTGATTTTGAAGTCAAGGACAAAAAAGGCATTGAGAATCAAGTTGAAGATTATTTGTCTAGGCTCGAGGAGGAAGCTATGTAGAATGTTGAAGATGGGCTAGAGATTGGTGACAATTTTCTAGATAAGTAGTTATTGGTAGTTTCCCAAGATCTAATTCCATGGTTCACAGACAATGCAAATTACTTATCTAGTGATCTAATCACAAAAGATCTTTCCTTTCAGTAGAGAAAGAAGTTTATGCATAAGGTAGGGAAATTTTTCTAGGATGAGCCTTATTTATTTAGAATTTATGTGGATAGTATTATTTGTTGATGCATACCTGAGGTGGAGATTATGAGTATACTTAAGGCTTTTCATTCTTGGCCAATTGAGGGCCATCACGGAGGAACCCTCACAACCCACAAAATCTTGTAATTTGCGTACTACTATCCAACAATCTATAAAGATGCACATGATTTTGCTTCTGCTTGTGATCAATTTCAATGACAAAGTAATATATCACAACGCCATGAACTTCCTATAACTTCTATTTTAGAATTGGAATGTTTTGATGTATGGGTATAGATTTCTTGGGACATTTTGTGAGTTCATTTAGCATGAAGTATATACTTGTGGCTGTGGATTATGAATCCAAGTGGGTAGAGGCAGTTGTGCTCCCCAATAATAAAGCATGTAGTGTCACTGAATTCTTGAAAAAAGCATATCTTTTATCGCTTCGGCACCCTACTGTAATACCCCATTCTTTTCCTAGTCCAATTTAGCTCCTAGAATGACAAGGGTTAGCTTCAAAAATCAATGACTCTTGATACATGTAGAATTTCCTAACTCTAGACCCCTTCATTATGTTGATAAATGAATCAACTATCCAATGATACCAATTTTGCCTTAATTCGATATTCGGTTGAGAAGTTATGGTAACTTTAGTAAAAATAATATGGCATTTTAACAGGCACCACGTCACGGTGAAGGACGATTTCACAATGTTCAAATTCCAGTGGAACAGAATGATTACATCACATCACGGTGAAAGTCTAGTTCCCATTCATCCTTTTTCCAGTTGCCCAACACGAAAGCACTGCATCACATTGATGGGCAAAACCAAGCTCGTCCCTTTTCCATTGAATCACCGCGATAGTGGCGCATCTCGGTGGGGGGCCAAATTGGGTTTTTCCAGTTTCCAAACTTAATTTTAAAAAGGGCAATTTAGTCAATTATCCATCCCCCAATTCACGAATAACAAATAATTTAACCTATTCTAAGCACATTATGCTCACTTTTTATCAAATTACTCTCAAAGAAAATCCTAGATCTCAAACTAACTCCCCAAGAAATCCAAATTCCATCATTCTTTCTCCTAGGAAACTCAAAATTCAATGTTTTCAATTCATAATCAAGAATCCATCTTCAAGAGCACAACTACGAATGAAAAATCAAATGTTTTCATCAATTGTGTCAATTAAGGTATGTGGGGTTTATGAACAATGATAATCCTTTCATCACTGTGCCCAAAACTAGTTTTAATTACAAATTTACAAGATTTTGTATGATTACCCATGAATTTCAAATTAGGATTCATACCCAATATTGCTAATTGAAGGATTTTCAAATTTGAAGTGATTTAGATTATTAATTTTATGTTTATTTTAGTATTTTCATGCGTATTGAAGTAATTTCCAAATTTTGAGTTGAATTATCAATATCTTCATTATCAAGCATGAATATTATTATATTTTGACCTTAATTTCATGCATGGGTCATTAAGCCCTAGTTGAATATTGATATTTTAAGATTGACTGTACCATCGTCACCCTATGACTAGATTATTTTCAGATTTTTGATAAAGATTTGATCTTTTGATCTCAGCTTAGATTGAAATCCACTTTACAATTTTAGATCACAGTTTAACTTAACAAATATACAGTTGGTTTTTTTAATAAATCATTATACTAGATTTTAAAGTGGATTTTCAACTAAATGAGATACCGATTTAAGGGAGTAGTATTTAGCACCGAGTTGGGTATGTTCTCATGCCACAGAACTACAAGTTAGCATTGGTTCAAATTATCAGATTATTCCTATTTCTATATGTATGATAGATACAGATATGATCACTTAGATTAGTTTATACTCCCTGGCAAGAGTATGACACCTCTTCGCAACGTGAGGTTTTCCCATAAGGTAAATAGATGTTGGACTCCATGATAAGTCACATGGTTTATGTAGGTTAGAAGAACCTACCTACAACCTATAAAGACTTGTAGAACAACTTTTAAAATAGTTTCCCTGCATAAAAGAGTAATCCTAATTGAAAAGCTTTTAGAAACTAAGTGTAAAGACTCACAACTTTACTCAGAAATTGCTTTGCAGAAACACGTTAGCTGCAGATTTTAACTTACAGGTTTCAGATACAAAAGTGAGTCCTTTCTACACTTAGACAACATGACTTAAAGATAGCATGCAAGTATAACTTTTAGAAACTAAATGTTATGACTCACTAGATACATGCAACATGCTTTCCTATTTATGATAATGATTTATAGTTTTTAGTTATCCCAGCTTATGTGGGTCATCTACATTTACCATGCATTATATTATAAATTATGATAATATTGAGATATTGATTTACTTATGAATTCACCCCCATATACAATGTACAATCCAGAAATACTAATCCACATATACGTCTATGTGCTACACTGTCTCATAATGTAGGTCCAAGTGCTCAGTTTCAGCAGTGTGAGAGATTCAAGCATCTCTGTCTACATCTCGACAATTGGTAAGTCCTCATCGTTCGGTGACTTAGTCTTTTAATTTTTCAGCTTATTAGTATAGATGATTCAATATTTTTTGATAGTTTGAGTCACCTACAGGTTTGTCCCAGTGACTCTCTAGCATTAGTAGTAGAGGCTTTTTGGACTGCTAGATTTGCTTTAGATTTTTTGTATTGATTTATCAGACTCTGGTGTTAAGTATTTTCTGATATTATATTCAAATACTTTCTGCTTAGACCATACAAATTCCGCACTTTAGATTTATTATATATCTATACTTCCCTATTATAAGTTTTAGATTTAGTAGATGGCTCATAGGGTTAGCTTATGGCTACTCATAGTCTTGAGCACCATCTGATGTCTCGGGACCCATTTTCAGGGTGTTACAAACTTTGTATCAAAACTTAAGGTTATAAAATTCTTAGAGAGTCAGACAAGTCACATTACATAGATTCTTGATCTTGGGTGTGAAGCACGCCACATTTATGAGCAAGAGGCTACGGAATATTTTTAGGAAATCATCTCTCTCTTTCATGATCTATCGTGCTTACAGTATCTCTATTTGATTTTAACTCATGCTCTTATATGATGGTTGAATATGACTTCCCGTTGAGCTAATGCCCATAGAAATAATAACCAATCCACATAGCCTGCTGACCCTCTGAATGAGAATGTATCCCATGATAAATTTCAAGCTGCTTTTTAGGCATTTGCCTAATCTGTGACTGCTAATGTTCAGGGAAACCCTCAAGCAACATTCCCACTTCTGTAGAATAGGGATTTAGCAGCAGCCAAAATTTGTAACTTCATGAAAATGAATCCGCCAGAGTTCTTTGGGTCAAAAGCAGCTGAGGACCCACAACTTTACTTAGATGAGGTGAAGAAAATAACCCATATTATGCATATTTCTAAAGTAGAGAGTGTAGAGTTGGTATCCTATAGATTGAAGGATGTAGCATATGTTTGGGTGGTGATGTGAGAGAATGGTAGAGGTGAGAATGCAACTCTTATGAGTTGGCAGGTATTCCAGAATGCTTTTCCAGATAGGTTCTTTCCACGTGAAATAAGAGAAGCTAAGGTAGAGGAGTTTGTGAACCCGAGGAAGGGCTCAATGAAAGTAAAAAAGTACGGCCTTAAGTTTCACCAGTTGTCTAAGTATGCCTCTGATACGATGGCAAACCCTAGAGAAAGTATGAGTAAGTTTGTTACTGAAGTATCTGGTTTGGTAGTAAAGGAGTATAAGACTGCCATGCAAATTGGACATATGGATATTGCTAGGTTAATGATTGATTCTCAATAGATTAAGGCAAAAAAGTTTAATGTAAGAGAGAGGGAAAATCAGAAGGCTAGAATCGAGCAGTTTGAGTATGGCTAGACAAAGTATAGAGGGGAAAATCATTCCCAGTTTCAGAATCATTCATCTATTCCAGCACCATCTTCAGCTAGAGATCCGACACCTAGAGCTAGGCAAGAGCAGTTGTAACGCCCCGAAAAAATGGGTCCCAAAGCGTCACACGGTGCTTGAGGCTACGAGTAGACCCAATCTAACCCTTTGAGCCATTTAAATTCAGTTCAACACAAAACAATGGGGTTTCCATAAATAACCCTCAAATATCAACAGAGTAATCATCATCCAAGAATAAAAGAATTTCAGAAAGATAACAAAATATGACTTATTAGTCAACTCCCAACATCTATACTAGTAGGACAAGCCTCTAAGAAAATCAATAAAACCAGCAAGCCATTGAGATATGCACCAACTGACTCATACTCAGTTATCAAATGTAAACGATTCTGTGAAACCAACATCATACATCACGTCCTTGGAACCTGAGGACTCACCATAACAGAGGATGTAGAACAGCGTGCCGAAGAATCACTGTTGAACCTGGAAGTGAGCACCTGAACCAACATTTAGAGAAAATGCAGCCCACAACCGAAGATGTGGGTCAGTACCATGGAAAGGAACCGAGTATATGGGAGTGTATGCAGTTTTAGAATCATCATCATCATAAATATTTATAAGAAATATGAAGGATGTATGAAAGACTCACATAGACCAAAGAAAATCATCATAATCATGAGAGGATAAAATAAGTACAATAACACATGTGAGTCATCATATAATTTGTCAATCACTTTCAGTTCATCAAGAATATCAATTCTCATAATGTAAATATCATTTAAATCTTTCGAAAGAATAACTTTTACAATTCCACTTTCAAATCACATCATCATTCACCATAGACACAAGGAAACACACACACACTGGGAGATCCTATAACCGGCATAAACCATGTGATCCACATGGAGTCCAATGTCCAACCCACGTTGGGGAGAGCCGTCCTATCCTTGCCATCGGAGTAGGACTATCGATATCAAATCCACACAAACTAGTGATCACTATATAAATCAGCCTCAGGCTCACTCTTACGGGGGCACATAGTTCTAGGGAAGTAAGGTCGCTTTATATCTCCCACTCGATGATAAATATTTCTCCCAGACTTAGCTCAGATCATTTCAAAGACAATCCACAACAAAACAATTTCAGTAATATATAAATATACATCGGGAGCCATCATGCTTCCCATCTATCAAAATCAACCACGTTGTGGATTTCTTTCACACTCGAGTTCAAAACAACTCCATTAAGACCAAAAGGTTAAATCATTCAAAATATCTCAAATATTCAACATCAACGTGCTTATAATACACACTTTCTCAAAAAACACAATTTTCAATGGGGATTCCCGACCCAAATATCAAAATCGTGATAAATATCATTCAAGATTCATGCTTTATATCTCCACACATGTAAATTCATCTTTCAAAATCATAAATATCAAGATTTCATAATAATCATCATAAGATATGGGTTCAAGCTTTAAATTCGTAAAAATCAAATAAAAATCATGCCTTTGTAAAGAAAATTACTTTTGGGCACAAGAACGAAAGAGAGTTCTTGTTGAAAAATCCCACATACCTTGAATGATGAACTTTAGATCGATACTCATTTTAGAGATGTTAATTGTGCCTTTGAATGACGGTTCTTGGAGTTCTTGAACTAGGAACTTGGAATCTTGAATAAATTTGCAGAATTAATGGTGAACTTTTGAGGTTCTTGTAGTTGGATGTAGGAGCTTAGGGTTTTCTTTTTGAGGGAAATTGATGAAATATAACATGTAATACTTCTAATAGGCTTTAATATAGGGTTTGGACGGATTTTGGATGTGGAGGAATGACCAAAACGCCCCTAAAAATTAAATAATTCTCGAATCTGTCCTTTGGTGGACTGTTTTGATAGTTTGAAGTAGATCAACAATAATGTTTCGATATCCAAATTGGATGAAACCAATTTCATTAGAAAGAGGACTCTCATATATTTCCGTTGATATATAGTATCTCACCCAGATCATTGTGTACGAGGAGTTATGATATTTTGAACATGGTCCAAAAATTCGCTTTTGATAGGCTGAAGTATATCGACCATAACTTTTTACTTCGATAGGAAAATTGGATGAGATCAATTTCATTGGAAAGAGGACTCGTAGAGCTTTCCGTTGATATATAGTAGATCACCCAGATCATTATGTACAAGGAGTTATGATCATTTAAAGTTGGAGAAAAAATACGTCAGGCCTCAGTACTTTTTCCTGCACGTTTTACTGTTCACTACTATTCATAGTTCGATCGGAATGTTCATAAATCGTCGCTCGGGTGTCCTTTTTGGATGATCCACATATTTTTGGAAAGCTTATTTGATACTATACTCAATGGTGGGTGATAATCTAAGACATTCAACACCAAAAATTTATAATTCATTCTAGAAGATAGAACCCAACATGTTTACGCAAAAAATTTCAACGAAAAATTTTCCGGGGTATTACATCATCCTCTCCTTGGAAACATTCATCCTCGAATGAAGCTAGACATGCCAAGATTAGATAGGGAATAGAGAATACAACTGAAACCATTCGTTAGACTCATCACCACATCGTTTCTCACTCCGAATGCAACATAGAATGCATAAATTCAAGAAACTACAGCTGAACACATAATAAATGACAGCTGAACTGCTGCAACTTTTATCAAAAGTGCATGATTTAGGAAAAAATGGTGCCTTCGTCTTGATCGGAGTTCGCGGAAAATAGGTGCGGGTACTTGGATCGTATATCCGCCTCAGCTTCCCAAGTTGCACCCTCAACAGATTGATTTCGCCATAACACCTTGACCAAGGGAACTTCTTTGTTCCTTAGTCTTCGGACACTGAAGTCAAGAATCTCAACAGGAATCTCATCAAAGGAAAGATTTTCTTGAATGTCAGCACTCACAGAGGAATCCACTACCACAGCATCGCTAATATGCTTTCTAAGCATGGAGACATGGAATATTGGATGAACAGAGGACAACTCGGAAGGCAATTCGACCTCATAAGCTACCTTACCAACATGGCTAAGAATTTTGTAAGGACCAACATAACGGGGACTAAGCTTCCCCTTCTTTCCGAATCTCTTCTCCCCCCTCATGGGTGAAATTTTCAGATACACTAAGTCACCAACTTCAAACTCAAGGTCTCTCTTTCCAACATACACATATAACTTCTGACGACTCTGCGCAGTTTTCAACCTTTCCCTAATCAACTTAACTTTTTCCATAGCCTCAAATACCGAATCAGGACCATTCACAGCCGCTTCATCCACCTTGAACCAACCTATGGGTGATCTACAATTCCTCCCATATAAGGCTTCAAACGGAGCCATGCCAATACTAGAGTGGAAACTGTTATTGTAAGCAAACTTTATCAACGGTAAGTGATCATCCTAACTTCCCTTAAAGTCAAGTGCACAAGCTCTCAACATATCCTCTAAGGTCTGGATGGTCCGTTCAGCCTGACCATCGGTATGTGGATGAAAAGAAGAACTCAAAAGCACTTGGGTACCAAGACCCTTCTGAAAAGCTTTCCAAAATTACAAAGTGAACTGAGTACACCTATCCGAAATGATAGACAAGGGAACTCCATGCAGTCTGACTAACTCTCGGATATACAATCTAGCGTAATCCTCAGCAGTATATGAAGTATGAACAGGCAAGAAATGAGCAGACTTAGTCAACCTATCAACCATAACCCAAATGGAATCATGATGGCATCGGGAAGGACATAAACCAATCATGAAGTCCATATTTATCTCTTCCCACTTCCAGATGAGAATACTAAACTCTTGCATCATACCACCAGGTCTTTGGTGTTCAACTTTAACCTGTTGGCATGTTGCATACTTAGCTACAAACACTGCTATATCTTTCTTCATGCCACTCCACCAATAGATTTCCCGCAAGTCTCGGTACATCTTGGTGGCACCAGGATGAATAAAATATCATGCCCCGTATGCTTCAGCCATAATCTTCTGTCTCAAATCATCAACATTCGGGACACACAATCTACCCTGCAATCTCACTACACCATCTGCCCCTTGGGAGAAAACCTCTACTTTTTGGTACTTGACTGACTCCTTTAGTCTGACCAAACTAGCATCTAAGTATTGCTTTTCCTTCACTTTCGAAACCAAGGAGGATTCGGAACTACTCTGAACCCCTATACTACCTTCAGCAGAGTCAAACAACCTAACCTCTAATCTAGCCAAATGATGTATACCATGAGCCAACTCTTTCTTACCTTCTACCATATGCGAAACACTACCCATGGACACTCTACTTAGGGTATCTGCCACAATATTGGCCTTGCCTGGATGGTACAACACACTCATATCATAGTCTTTTAACAATTCTAACCATCGTCTCTACCTAAGATTTAATTCTCTCTGGGTAAACACATACTTCAGACTCTTATGATCAATGAAAACATCAACATGGACACCATACAAATAGTTTCTCCAAATTTTCAAAGCAAACACAACAGCAGCTAACTCAAGGTCATGGGTGGGGTAATTTTTCTCATAGGATATCAACTGTCTAGAAGCATAAGGTATCACCTTACCCTTATGCATCAATACGCAATGCAACCCAACTCTCAAAGAATCATTGTACACCACAAAACCATCAGCACCATCAGGTAAAGTCAAAATAGGGGTTGAAATCAGTCGAGTTTTCAACTCCTGAAAACTCTTCTCACAAGATTCGGACCACAAGAAGTTCAGTTTCTTTTGGGTCAACCGAGTCATAGGAGATGCTATAGAGGAGAAACGCTCAAAAAAATAGTGGTAATAGCTAGCAAAAACCAAGAAACTTCAGATATCAATTGGAGAAATAGGTCTAGGACAATTTCTAACAACTTTGGTCTTTTGGGGATCAACTCTAATACCCTTAGAAGAAATGATATGACCCAGAAAAGCAACTGACCTTAGCCAAAACTCACACTTACTGAACTTGGCAAACAACTTGTGATCTCTAAGGGTTTACAAGACAGTTCAGAGATGATTAGAATGTTCATCCTCACTACGGGAGTACACCAGTATATCATCACTGAACACTAGGACAAACATATCCAGATATAGTTTGAACACTCGATTCATGAGGTCTATAAAAGCTGCAGGGGCATTAGTTAACCCGAAAGACATAAGAAGAAACTCAAAATGGGAATAACGTGTTTGGAAAGTAGTTTTTGGGATGTCACACTCCCTAACTTTGAGTTGATGATAGCCGAAATGAAGGTCTATCTTTGAGAAATAACTTGCACCTTGCAATTGGTCAAACAAATTATCTATTCTTGGAAGGGGGTACTTATTTTTTACGATAACTTTATTCAGTTGGCGGTAATCAATGCACATAAGCAAGGAGCCATCTTTCTTTCTCACAAACAACACAGTAGCACCCCAAGTAGAAACACTAGGTCTTATGAAACCCTTATCTTGTAGATATTTGAGTTGCTCTTTCAACTCCTTAAGTTCTGCAGGGGCCATACGGTAAGGAGGAATAAAAATGGGCTAAGTATCAGGAAAAAGATCAATCCCGAACTCTATCTCTCTATCAGGAGGTATTCTTTGGAGATCATCTAGAAAGACATCAGAAAACTCATTGACGACGTTAACAGACTTGAGAGTTGGAGTCTCAGACTTAGTGTCTTTGCCTCTAACTAAATGGTAAATACACCCCTTGGAAATAAGCTTTCTAGCTTTGAGGTAAGAGATAAAATAACTCTTGGGTGACACAATTCCCAGACCACTCAAACACGGATGCACCCGAAAACTAAAACTTGATCACTCGGGTCCAAAAATCAATAGAGGTATAAGAAGAATACAACCAGTCCATACCTAGAATCTCATCAAAATCTACCATGTCTAACTCAATCAGATTAGCCAACAAGAACCAATGAAGAACGGTAAGAGGATACTTTTTATACACTTTCTGGGCAACAATCGAATCACCCACTGGGGTAGAAACTAGGATAGGCTCAGGAATAATCTCAGGACTCATTTCAAAATTCACAGCAATCAAAGGTGTAACATATGAGAAACTAGATCCAGGATCCAACAAAGCATACACATCAAACTGAAATATACGAAGCATACCAGTAACAATATCGAGAGAGTCCTCCTATTCCTGGCGGGATGGTAAAGCATAGAATCTATTCTGACGCTGCTCTCCAGCATTGCTAAAAGAGGTACCCTAAGCTGGGGCTGGGCGAGTCACTGGAATTCGAGCACTAACAGTCTTAGTCTGGGTCTAAGAGCGATAGTCACGACGCCCTTGTCTATCCTATGGACAATCTCTAACTCTGTAACCCATGTCACCACACCAGAAACAACTCTTCTTCTCACTCCAACACTCACCAGAATGAGACCTACCACACTTAGGACATAGGGGATGATTTGGCTTACTGCCAGCACTGTACTGGGACTTGGATACATATGACCTTCTACCTTGATCCTGCCTACCTCTAGGAACGAGAGCACTAGAAGATGACGGTTCTGGCATAGACGAACGATCCTGGTACTATCTCTCTTATTCCCTCTTATTCTATCTCTCTCCTTAATCTTGTCTGCCTAAATCTGTTGGGCATGAGTCATCAGCCTAGAAAGATTCATCTCACTATTCAGCATAGCAGACCTACACTCCTTAACCACATATCTAGACACTCCAGTAACAAACTCACTCATACTAGCCCGATTATCAGCCACTAAGTCAGGAGCATACTTGGCCAACTGATTGAACTTTAGACAGTACTCCCTAACATTCATAGATCCCTATCGCAGGTTCATAAAATCTTCCACCTTTGCCTCCCTCATCTCCAAAGGGTAAAACTTATCCAGGAATGCATCCTGGAATTCTTGCAAAGTTGTAGGGACAGCTCCCTCACCTCAACCTTTCCTCCAAGAAACAACCCAGTCATAAGCAAGGTCATTCAACCTATACGCAATTAACTCCATACTTTGTTCCTCAAATACATGCATCACCTGATTAATCTTCTGCAACTCCTCTTAAAACAACCGTGGATCCTCATCAAACTTGGACCCATAGAATTCCAGCAGATTCATCCGTATGAAGTCACAGATCCTGGCAGTAGCTGAATCATCTCTGTGCTGCTGTGGAGCCAAGACTAAGTTGGCCTGAATATTTGCAGTAACAACTTGGGCCAACGCCTGAAAGGCTGACCAAAATTCAGCATGAGACACATTTTCCTTCAATGGGTCAGTGGTTTGAGGTTGTTGACCATCATTATTTCTTCTCGCTCGACGTGGAGACATATTTTTGAAAGAGGAGAGCACGAGTCAATAGCAGAGAGACATACTTTAAGCACGATAGAATTCTGAAAGAAAGAATCACATTTTTTCCTAAAATGACTTATAGCCTCTTGCACATAGATGTGGTGCACTACACATCGATGATCAAGAATCTACTTAACACGCCTTTTCAAACTCCCTAGGACACCTTAAAATGTTAGTCTCTGATACCAAGTTTGTAACACCCCAGAAAAATAGGTCCCGGAGTGTCACACGGTCCTTAAGGCTACGAGTATCTCCAAGCTAACCCTTTGAGCCATTTTCATTCAGTTCAACACAAATCAACGGGGTTTCCATAAATAACCCTCAAATATCAACAGAGTAATCATCATCCAAGAATAAAATAATTTCATAAGGATAACAAAATATGACTTATTAGTCAACTCCCAACATCTATACTAGTCTTACAAGCCTTTAAGAAAATCAATAAAACTAGCGAGCCATTGAGACATGCCCCAACTGACTCATACTCAGTTATAAAATGTAAATGATTCCGTGAAACCAACATCAAACATCACATCCTCAGAACATGAGGACTCACCACAACAGAGGATATAGAACAGCATGCCTGAGGAATCACTGTCAAACCTGGAATTGAGCACCTGAACCTACATTCTGAGAAAATGTAGCCCACATCCAGAGATGTGGGTCATTACCATGGAAAGGAACCGAGTATATAGGGGTGCATGCAGTTTTATAATCATCATCATCACAAATATTTATAAGAAATAGGCAGGATGTATGAACGACTCACATAGCCCGAAGAAAATCATCATAATCATGAGAGGATAAAATAAGTTCAATAACACATGTGAGTCATCATATAATTTGTCAATCACTTTCAGTTCATTAAGAATATCAATTCTAATAATGTAAATATCATTTAAATCTTTCGAAAGCATAACTTTCACAATTCCACTTTTAAATCACTTCACCATTCACCATAGACACAAGTAAACACACACACTACGAGATTCTATAACCGACATAAACCATGTGATCCACATGGAGTCCAATGTCCAACCCACATTACGAAGATCCATCCTATACTTGCCATCGGATTAGGACTATCGATATCAAATCCATACAAACTAGTGATCACTATATAAATTAGCCTCAGGCTCACTCCTACGGGGGAACATAGTTATAGGTAAGTAAGATCGCTTTATACCTCCCACTCGGTGCTAAAGATTTCTCCTAGACTTAGCTCAGATCATTTCAATGACAATCCACAACAAAACAATTTCAATAATATATAAATATACATTGGGAGCCATTATGCTTCCCATCTATCAAAATCAACCACGTTGTGGATTTCTTTCACACTCGAGTTCAAAACAACTCCATTAAGACCAAAAGGTTAAATCATTCAAAATATCTCAAATATTCAACATCAACGTGCTTATAACATACTTTCTCAAAAAACACAATTTCCAATGGGGATTCACGACCCAAATATCAATATCATGATAAATATCGTTTAAGATTCATGCTTTATATCTCCACACATGTAAATTCATCTTTCAAAATCATAAACATCAAGATTTCATAATAATCATCATAAGATATGGGTTCATACTTTAAATTCATAAAAATCAAATAAAAATCATGCCTTTGTAAAGAAAATTACTTTTGGGCACAAGAACGAAAGAGAGTTCTTATTGAAAAACCCTACATACCTTGAATGGTGAACTTTAGATCGATACTTGTTTTTGAGATTTTAATTGTTCCTTTTAATGATGGTTCTTGGAGTTCTTGAACTAGGAACTTGGAATCTTGAATAAATTTGCAGAATTAATGATGAACTTTGGAGGTTCTTGAAGTTGGATATAGGAGCTTAGGGTTTTCTTTTTGAGGGAATTTGATGAAATATTACATATAATCCTTCTAATATGCTTAATATAGGGTTTGGTATGATTTTGGGTGAGGGGGATGACCAAAACACCCCTAAAAATCAAATAGTTCTCAAATCTATCCTTTGGTGGACTATTTTGATAGTTTAAAGTAGATCAACTATAACGTTTTACTCTGATATCTAAATTGGATAAAACTAATTTCATTAGAAAGAGGACTCTCATATCTTTCTGATGATATATAGTATCTCACCCATATCATTGTGTACGAGGAGTTATGATCATTTGAAGTTGACCTAAAAATTCACTTTTGATAGGCTGAAGTAGATCAACCATAACTTTTTACTTTGATAGACAAATTAGCTGAAACTAATTTGATTAGAAAGAGGATTCATAAGCTTTCTGTTGATATATAGTAGATAACCCAGATCATTATGTACAAGGAGTTATGATTGTTTAAAGTTGAAGTAAAAATATGCCAAGCCTTAGTACTTTTTCCTGCACGTTTTACTATTTATTACTATTCATGGTTCGATCGAAATGTTCATAACTCATTGCTCGAGTGTCAGTTTTGGATGTTCCACATATTGTTGGAAATCTTATTCGATACTCTACGTAATGGTGGGTCATAATCTAAGATATTCAGCACGGAAAATTTATAATTCATTCTAGAAGATAGAACCCAACACATTTACGCACGAAATTTCAACAAAAAATTTATCGGGGTATTACAGCTGTGGGGTAAGACTTCTATGTCCAGATCTCAGAATAGTGTGGGTGGAAAACACAGTTATCCTCCTTATACTAAGTGGGGTAAGAATCATCTTGGTGTGTATTTTTTGGGATAGAAAGGATTTTATGGTTGTGGTAAGTGAGGACATAAAATTAAACAATGTTCGTATGCTAAGAAGGGAAACAGGGATGTTCATCCCCAGACTTGGGATACTAATGCACCAGCCCCTCTAGTTCGCCCAGTCTCTCCTCAGGGCACTTCATCTAGTACCAGTGGCGGTCAGTGTCAGAATTAATTTTATTCTTTACTATTCTATCAGGAGCAGGAGGATTCACCAGATGTTGTTACTGGTATGCTTCATGTCTTTCATCTTGGTGTTTATGTGTTATAAGAGCCTAGGTCAAATTTCTCTTATATGACCCCCTAGTTGCAGTAAATTTTGAAATAGGTCCTAAAAAGATCCCTGAGCCTTTTTTTTAGTTTCTACCCTAGTGGGTGAGTCAGTTATTGCCAAACAGATCTATAGAAAGTGTCCTATCACTATCCTTCATAGAGTCATGTTAACAGATTTAATAGAGTTCAATATGGTATACTTTGACCTTATTCTTAGTATAGATTGGCTCTATTCTTCTTCTGCATCCATAGATTGTCGCACCCAAGTGGTGAAATTTTAGTTTCAAGATGAGCCAGTCTTTGAGTGGGAAGGTAATTCAGTGTCTCCCAAGAGTCATTTTATATCCTATATTAAAACCAAAAATTTGATCTTAGAAGGGGTATCTATCATTTAGTTCGATTCAAAGACACTAAGTTTGAGACTCTAGCAGTTCAGCCAGTCAGTGTAGTTAATGAGTTTCCTGATATTTTCCCTAAAGATTTACAAGGGGTACCTCCCGATAGGGAAATAGAATTTGGTATTGACCTTCTCCCAGATGCTCAGCCCATCTCCATTCCCCCATATTGTATGTCTTCATCCAACCTTAACGAGTTAAAATAATAGCTTAAATATCTATTAGATAAAGGTTTCATAAGGCTAGTGTCTCTCTATGAGGCGCTCCCATCCTATTCATGCGAAAGAAAGATGGTTCTTTGCGAATGTGCATTGAATATCGTTAGCTGAATAAAGTCATAGTTAAAAATAAATATCTTCTTCCTAGAATTGATGACTTATTTGACCAGATCCAAGGTAGTTACTACTCCAAGATAGACCTTAGATCCGGCTATTATCAGCTTAGAGTAAGGAAATGTGAAATTTCGAAAATAGCTTTTAGAATTCGTTATGGTCATTCTGAGTTTCTAGTCATGCCATTTGGTATTACCAATTTCCCACCAACCTTTATGGACTTGATGAACAGAGTGTTCAAATTGTATTTGGACATGTTTTTCATAGTCTTTATAGATGATATTCTTGTCTATTCTTGTAGTGAGGATGATAATGCAGACTACCTTCGAATTGTGTTGTAAACTCTTAGGGATCACTAGTTGTTGACCAAATTTAGCAAATATGAATTTATGCTAAGATCATTAGCTTTCCTCGATCATATTATTTTTAGTGATGGTATTAGAGTTAATCCCCAAAAGACAGAAGCAGTAAGAAACTGGCCTAGACTCATTTCTCCATCAAACATTAGAAGTTTCTTAGGTTAGCTGGCTATTATAGATGTTTTGTTGAGGGTTTTTAGTCTATTATATCCCTAATATATATATATTAACTCAGAAGAAAGTTAAGTTTCACTGGCCAGATTCCTGTGAGAAAAGTTTTCAAAAGTTAAAGACTCAACTCCCTTTAGCCTCAGTTTTAGCATTACCTAATGGTACAAATGGGTTTGTTGTATATTGTGATGCTTCTAGAATCGATCTGGGTTGTTCTTTGATGTAGAGAGGTAAGTTTATAGCCTATGCCTCTACCCAGCTTAAGCCTCATGAAAGAAACTACCCTACCCATGATCTTGAGTTAGCTACTATTATTTTTGTGTTAAAAATTTAGAGACACTATCTTTATGGGGTGTATGTTGAGCTTGCAGTATATGTTTACTCAGAGAGATAAAATCTTCATCAGAGAAGGTGGTTAGAATTTTTGAAGGATTATGATTTGAGTGTGTTGTAACATCCGAGCAAGGCCAATGTAGTGGCAAATGCCCTTAGTAGATTGTCTATGAGTAGTGTTGCTCACATAGAGAATAATAAGAGAAAGTTTGTTTAGGATGTTCACCGATTGGCTAGATTGGGCATGAGGTTGGTTAACTCAGCTGAAGGAAATGTTTGGGTTCAGAGTAGTTTAGAATCTTCTCTAGTTTCTAAAGTGAAAAAGAAGCAGGATAAGGATTCTAGTTTGGTCAAACTGAAGAAGTCAGGTAAAGACCAAAAGATAAAGGTTTTCTCCCAAACGGGAGATGGTGTATTGAGATACTAGAGTAGATTGTGTCTTCTATGTGTTGATGATTTAAGGTAGTGGATTATGGAGAAGCACATGGTACGCGTTATTCCATTCACCCAGAATCTACCAAGATGTACTGCAATTTGTGGGAAATCTATTGGTGGAGTGGTATGAAGAAAGACAGTAGAATTCATAGCCAAGTGTACAGCTTGTCAACAGGTTAAGGTACAGAACCAAAGACCTAGTGGCACTTTGTAGGAGTTTGGTATTCACACTTGGAAGTGGGAAGAGGTGAATGTGGATTTTGTCACTGGATTACCCTATTCGCATCATTAGTATGATTCAATTTGGGCTATAGTAGATAGATTGACCAAGTTAGTATGTTTCTTGCTAGTTCATAATCTTACACAACTGATTATTATGATAGGTTGTACATCAAAGAGTTGTTTAGATTTCATGGAGTTTCATTGTCCATCATCTCAGATAGGTGTACTCAGTTTACCTCTCAGTTTTAGAAAGTCTTTCAGAAGGGTCTTGGCACTCAAGTTCATTTCAGTTCAGCTTTTCATCCACAGACAGATGGCCAGGCAGAGAGGACCATTCAAACTTTAGAAGATATGTTGAGGGCATGCATTCTTGATTTCATAGGAAGTTGGGATGACCACTTTCCATTGATCGAGTATGCCTACAATAACAGTTACCATTCTAGTATTTAGATGGCCCTGTTTGAGGCTCTTTATGAGCGGAGATGTAGACCGTCCGTTGGTTGGTTTGAGGTAGGTGAGGCCTCTTTGATTGGGACAGATAAGGTATTTGAAGACATGGAGAAAGTTTAGTTGATTTGAAAAAGATTGATAGCAGCTCAGAGTCATAAAAAATCTTATGCAGACCTAAGAAGAAGAGATCTTGAGTTTGAAGTAGATGATCTTTTTTATCTGAAAGTTTCACCCATGAAAGGGGTGAAGAGATTTGGAAAGAAGGGGAAGCTTAGTCCTCGATATATAGGCCCCTATAGTATTTTGAGTCATGTTGGAAAGGTAGCGTATGATCTTGAGCTACCCGCAGACTTGTCATTAGTTCATTTCGTGTTCTATGTTTCCTTATTGAAAAATTGCATGGATAATTCAACCGTTGTAGTCCCTCTAGAAAGTACAAATATTCAGAATAGCCTTTCATACGAAGCACTTTCAGTAGAGATTCTTGATTATCAGATTCGTAGACTAAGGAACAAAGAGGTTCCCTTGGTCAAAGTTCTGTGGTGATATAAGTCTGTTGAGGGTGCTACTTGGGAAGTAGAAGTAAGCATGCATACGAAGTATCCTTATCTCTTCTCCATAAACTCAGATTCAACCAAAAGTAATAGTGTTCCTTAATTTAGTTCTTTTTCCAGTCTCAGATTCAGCCATATAGTTATCTTTATGTAAAATTCATGCACTCGAAGATTAGCTCAGTAGATCAACATATATTAAATTCAATCATGCAGTTTGTTCAGTTGAGCATGTCAGCATATAGCCTCAGTTCTTCAGTATTTTCAGATTAACCAGCCACATTCGAGGATGATGATCCCAAGGGGGAGATAATATAATACTCTGTAATTTTCCTAGTCCAGTTTAGCAACAAAAATGTCAAGGGTTAGCTTCAAAAATGAATGACTCTTGATACGTGTAGAATTTTCTAGATCTAGACCCCTCTATTATGTAGATAACTTAATCAAATTTCCAATGATACCAATTTCTCCATAATTCGATACTCTGTTTAGAAGTTATGGCGATTTTAGTAAAAGCAGTATGGAATTTTAACAGGCATCGTGTCGCGATGAAGAAAGATTTCACAATTATCAAATTTTAGTGTAGCACCTGATTGCGTCGCGTTGTGGTGAAAGTAAAATTCCCTTTCATGCCTTTTCCAGTAGCCCAATGCGATAGAATCGCATTGCGTTGATGGGCAAAACCAGGCTCATCCCTTTTCCAGTGAATTGCCACGAAGTGGCGCATCACGGTGGGTGGCAAAATCAGGATTTTCCAGTATCCAAACATAATTTTAAAAAGGTAAATTTAGTCAATTCTCCATCCACCAATCATGAATAACAGATAATTTAACCTATTCTTAGCACATTATGCTCACTTTTCATCAAATTACTCTCACAGAATACCCTAGAGCTCAAAATTTACTCCCCAAGAAATCCACATTCCGCCATTCTTTCTCCTAGGAAACACAAAATTCAAGGTTTCCAATTCAAGATAATTAAGAATCCATCTTTAATAGCACAACTAGGAATAAAAAATCAAGTGTTCTCATCAATTGCATCAATTAAGGTATGTGGGGTTTATGAACAAGGATAATCCTTTCATCCTTGTGCCCAAAACTAATTTTAATTATAAATTTACATGATTTTGTATTATTACCTATGAATTTCAAAGTAGGGTTCATACCCAATATTGCTAATTGAAGGATTTTGATATTTGAAGTGATTTAGATGCTGAATTTTATGTTTATTTTCATATTTTCATGCGTATTGCAGTAATTTCTAGATTTTGAGTTGAGTTATCAATATCTTCATTATCAAGCATAAATATTGTTATATTTTGACATAAATTTGATGCATGGGTCATTAAGCCCTAGTTGAATATTGCTATTTTAAGATTGATTGTGCTATTGGCACCCTATGACTAGATTATTTTCAGATTTTTGATAGAGATTTGATCTATTGATTTCAGCTTAGATGTGAAATCCACTTTATGGTTTTAGCTAATAGTTTAACTTAATAAATATATAGTTGGTTTTCGTAATAAACCATTATACTAGATTTTAAAGTGGATTTCCAACAGAATGAGCATACAGATTAAAGGGAGTAGTATTTAGTACCGAGTTGGGTATGTTCTCATGTCCCAAAACTACAAGCCAATGTAGGTTCAAATTATCAGATTATTCCCATTTCTATATGGATGATAGATACAGATGTGATTACTTAGATTAGGTTATACTCCTTGGCAAGAGTATGACACCTCTCCCAAACGTGAGCTTTTCCAATTAGGGAACTAGATGTTGGACACTATGATAGCTCTCATGGTTTATGTCAGTTAGAAGAACCTCCCTATAGCCTAATAGTAAAAACTTACTGAACAACTTTTAAAAGAGTCTCCCTATAGAAAAGAGTAATCCTAACAGAAAAGATTTTAGAAACTAAGTGTAAAGGCTCACAACTTTACTCAGATATTGCTTTACAGAAAAATGTTAGCCACAGATTTCAGCTTATAGGTTTCAGATACAAAAGTGAGTCCTTTCTACACTTAAACAACAAGATTTAAAGATAGAATGCAAGTACAATTTTTAGAAACTAAATGTTATGACTCACTAGATCCATGCAACATGTTTTGCTATTCATGATTATGATTTGCAGTTTTTAGTTAGTCCATCTTATATGAGTCATCTATATTTAGCATGCATTATCTTACAAATTATGATAAATTGAGATATTGATTTACTTATGCATTCACCCCCATATACTCAGTACAATCTGGAAGTACTGATCCATATATACATCTATGTGCTACATTGTCTCATAATGTAGGATCAGGTGCTTAGTTTCAGCAGCGTGAGTGATTTGAAGTATCTCCATCTACATCTGACAGTAGGTGAGTCCTCATAGTTCGGGGACTTAGTCTTTCAGTTTTTTAGCATATTAGTATAGATGATTCAATATTTCCAGGCAGTTCGAGTCTGCTGGGGGTTTATCCCAATAACTCTGTAGCATTAGTAGTAGAGGCTTGTCAGACTGCTAGATTTGCTTCAGATTTTTAGTATTGATATATAAGACTCCTAAGTTAAGCATTTTCAGATTTATATTCAGATACTTTCAGCTTAGCCCATACAGAATTCTGCATTTTAGCTTGATTATATATCTATACTTCCCTATTATGAGTTTTAGATTTAGTAGATGGCTCACAGGGTTAGCTTAAGGCTATTCATGGTCTTGAGCATCATGTGACATTTGGGGACCCTTTTTGGGGCATTAGACCCATGACCACAAAATTGTGAAAAGAATCTTAAAAAAAGGTGACCAGGTATTACTCTACAACTCAAAACTTTGCTTGTTTCCAAGTAAGTTTAAATCTTGATGGTATGGTCCCTTTACTATGCTAAGAGTCTTCTCGTATTATACTTTGGAATTGAAGAGGGGTGGTGAAACCGCATTCAATGTTAATGGGAAAAAATTCAAGCACAATATGTGTAAAACTAAGGAAATAAATATGATTTTTGAAATTGACCTTGGGAAAGTCTGAGTAACCAAGGTAATTTTTTGTTCGTGATATTAAATTAAGCATTGCATGGGAGGCAATCCATGAGGCTTGTTGTTGCAATATAAGAATCCAACCTAGCCTTGTCGTGCTGCGACATTAAATCAATTGTTGTTTGGGAGGAAAACCATAATTTATACTTAGTTATTTATATGGTGATATGTTTGTTCAGTGTGCAGGACTCGAGATGGCAGAAAAGATACAAAAAAATTCAAGTAAATAGTTCATACAGATTCTTTATGAGTCGTATCTTATGGGTATGACTCATGAGTAAGAGTCATAAGGACCTATGGGACTAATCAAATTCTGGTAAAAGTTCCAAGAGTCTTTATGACTCTCAGTATGAGTCGTACCTTCAAGGTACAACTCATCAAATTTATTCATATCCACTCTAAAAATAAGGTAAGGTTCCAGGTCTATACGAGTTGTAGGAAATACCTGTAAGCCTGGGTATGGGTATTACCCATGACTCATATTAAAGATTACCAGTTCAGGGGTCACGAGTCAACCCAAGCCAGAACTTAATTTAAAAATAAAGAAAGGATACTCGTCGGGGACCCGATATCAGAAACACCCACCCACCTTCATTGTTGACTAAATTTTGAGCTCCCAAGGCAAGCAATCACTTTAAATCCTTTACCATCATGCTCGAATTCCTCACATTGCATAAATTGGGCACGAATTTGGGGGAAGAAAAGTTGAAATCAAACAACACTAAGAACTCAACCAAACAAGTATGTTTTCAAACTCAAACTCACATTTGAAGTTGGAATTGCAAATGTGAGTTATATTCAACTTTCTTGAAGTTAAATTTACGTGTGGGTTGAATTTTCATACCCTAGTTCATAGGTATTTAGTTGAAAATATAAAATAGGGGTTAAATTGATTTTACGTGTTGATATTGTGTGTGTTTGTACTAGAATTAGGTGATATTGCTACATAAAGTAGAGGTAGTTTGGGTAATTTGGATTGGAGTTAACTTTAAGGTTGATCTTCTATGTTGTATTGGATACGAGACTCTTTACGACGTGAACCAAATGGTAACGGTGTCTTAATGAGACTCATACCCATTGATAACATATAAGTGTCACTAAGTAAAGGTTCTAGTTTGGGTACAACTTACTTAAATGAGTCATATCCAAGCCATACGACTCGTGCACAAAAGACGTAAGTACCTGGGTTGACATTATATATTAGAGGATTGTTTCTAGATTGTTTATGACTGTTGGTTACAAGTTGTACCTAGTAGGTATGACTGGTTAGAAGGAATGGTAAGAAGGCCAGTGAATAATCATACATGCACTGTTACTCATATGACTCGATCATACAAGTTGTACCTAGTCGATACAACTAGTACCCCCAACTTGCACCTTGTCCAGAACATGTACACTGACTGTTACTTTCTTATTTTTGCTTTCTTTTCATTATTTAACTACAAATGTATGTTGTCTTCAAGTATAATGACTCCTGAAGGTGTATCTTCTTCTAAAAAATGGCCAAAAGGAAAAAAAAGGTATAATCTTCAAGTTCTAAGGATAATGAGTCATTTAGCAGTACCTATACCAATACCCAATGATGGGTAAGGTTGACCCAAAAGACAAAAGGCTGCAAAGGGGAAAAAAATAGCAACTCTAGAAGAAACACCTCCATGGGAACCAAGGAGAAAGAACTTGAGTACCCCCCTTCCTCACTTACCTAAACCTTTAGAGATGGAAGAAGAAGTTGAATCTAGTTCTGAGGCAAAGAGTTCATAAAATGCTGCGAAAGAGATTGACGTGCCTCCAATTGATGTGCATTACCCTTCACTTTCTATTGAACCTACTTTGGAGCCCATCATTGAATGGTGGGGTACCCCAGAATGCAGGTAATATATAATGACGGACTAAGCAGACTTAAGACCAGAAAAACCAAAAAGAACCTGTATCTTGGGAGATGATTGTTTACTACTGCAATTCAGTAGAGTTGCCAAGGTTTGAGGAGCAGCTCCGACATTACAAGTTTGAGTGGATGACTAGAGAACCCAATAGATATCGTACTATACTAGTATGGGAGTTCTACACAGCATAAAAGGGAGAGTTCCAGAGACAGTATCCATAGGGTAAGTTGTGTAAAGGTGGTGCCCCATTTTCTCGTTATTCATTTGAGGGGTGAGGGTCAATATTTCTCCTCATACATTTTCTAAGTTTTTGTATGGACCAGACTATCATCCTTCAGTTAACACAGGTGTAATGGAGTACCGCATGGATGAGATGCAAAAAATCATGAGAAAGTAGTTGGGATCTGATGACAAGATGGACCATTTTAGGTGGATTGTCGATCAGATAGCTTTAAATGGTTAAGACGTAGTATGGGTAGTTGGTAGACTGGGTGTGAATTCTCAGAAGATAGAAAAAAATACCCTAAATTTTGAGGCCAAGGCATGTGGAAACTGGCATGACACAGGCTTTGTCCCACCACTAGGGACAATATGTTGATTCTAGTACGTGCAACTATGATAGTCGAATTCATAGATGGTTATGAGTTTGATATTAGATACTTCCTATCTTGGTAGATAAGAGACCAAGATGTAGGCAGTTAGAAGTTTGTATTGTTATACCCATGTATGATTATGCAAATATGTATGGAACAGAGGGTGCAAGAACTCCCGGGTGTTGATGAGATAAATGAGGCCACGAACATCTTAGACAGGGCCTGATTAGAGATGCAACCAACCTACCAGACGGGCAAGGTAGGTAAAAGATATATTTATGGAGATGTATAGATAGAGCAGTCAGCCGGAGGCTGCTGATACTACTGAGGCTATGAATACATGTGGACAGACTAACACCGTCCAAATTTTTGATGCAGCGGGTACATCTAGTTCCCCATCTCTGTTGTAGTCTGTACCACCACGCCTGAGAGGTATGCCTTCTTACTTTGTTATGATTGCACAGGTAGCATGGACTGAAGCTATGATGAGACTAAGTACATTTGAAGCTAAGGTTCAAAACATGGAAGGGGTATAGAGCCTTGGGTTGCACGCTGTTGGCAAACCAGGATAGATAGGTACAACTTCAGTTAGATGCATTTGATATGAGGATAATACGATAGTTGTGGTGCGACCAAACCCTGTACATTACTATGGTAAAGTTCGCAGTGGTCGAGATAAAGAGGATGGTGGGTGAGTTATACAATAGACCAATTATCTCAGAGCACGTGGTCATGATAGTCATGCCCGATGTTCATGTTAATAATATTTAGGTTATACGAGACCTGATAGAGGAGACCCTACAGAAGAGAAGAGAGAGAAAGAGAAAGAAGCATGTTGAGAAGAATGCTGGGAAGAAGGATAACAAAAATAGCCTACAAGATAAGTTGCACCGACATGTAAGGGTCCAGGAGGTATCTACTAGAGTCGATGGTTCTAGAACACTAGTTGATGATGCTGAGAGAGGTAGTGTTGCAGACATGCCTTTTGCTACAATTGCTGATTTAGTCCCCATTACTGATAGGACTCATGCTTATAATAGTGGTACTCGATCTGAGAGCCCACATACTGATGAAGTTTGAGTAGGAGCCTTGAGTGCCCAAGTAAGTTCCCAAATCCTGTGTAATTTATTTTTAAACAAAGTGGGGATAGTGCACATGCTTTAAGTTGGGGGTGAGGGTGTACCAAAGTTGCTATGGACTATTCTTATCGTGTTTTGAAGCCCATGGCCATAATTTGATAAATTTGAAGAACTAGCATGTGTTGTTTATGTTTGAGTCATTTTGTGTATTTTATGTTGGGAATAGCTAAAATAGGAGGAGAATTTGTGCTTGTGGCAGTAAACCATTGTTCTGAACAATTATGCTTGAAATAGTCTTATTTGAAAATATTTGTGCTAAAAAATTGATTCCCCTTGTAAAGTTTTGTGTGATCTGTATGTGTCTGAGATGACTGTGAACCTAATAATGGCATTAGGATTAGGGATAGATCAACTTGGGAAAAATTTTGCATAGCTGGATAGGTAGTGCATAGCAATGTAAAACTGTGCCAGTTTGTGTGATTTTCTACTTAGTTCCTGGTGTATCTAAATTTAGAACTTGTTTGGTTTCTTTTACCTAGGTCTAGGTTAGTCAAATAAGAGATGATCATAAGCAATTTTTGTTATAAGTCCTCTTGAGCCTGATTCCAACCAAATGAAGTATGAATCCCTTTGATCTAAATGTTTGAACCTTAAGTGTCCTAATTTCTTGCTTACATTGATTTCACCTGCCCATTTCTATAATGAACATGTATTGGCCCTGGTCCTCCTTGGACACTATTCATCTTAACTCACTAAAATTGTCTAAGTTGAGGGTGGCTATTATAAGGGTAAATAGGAAGAACGAGTGTGAAGAAAGATGTGTGAAAGGAAAAATGAAAGAGAAAATAAGAGGAAAATTACAATGGAAAAAAGAAAGTTAGACCATACCCGAACTGTGAAATGTGCATAAAAAGAGAGACATAAGGATAGAAATAAAAGAAAAATTGAAAAATAAGTGGACCCTGAATAAAGCATAGTGTCAGGGAGGCAAAGTCACCAAATAAATCCCAAAAATATACCATACCATCCCCTAACGTACGTTACAAGTCGAACAAAGTCCTTTAGTAATCCTACCTTGATTGTCTAAAAACATAGGAAGAGAGCATATGGGCAAGCTTATGGTATTTTGTATACACTGATGAAAATTATTTCTGAGAGAAAGCATTGTTTGATATATCACTGAATAAACTGTGCAGTATTAGATGAGAGTGAATGAGGAATTTCTTCGACTGTGAGAGCATATGGAGGACGTTGTCAGGTTGCTAGACTGTCTGGCAAATATGATTTGTATATGCCTAGTTGTTTGTTACTAATGTAATGCCATCATCAGATTCTTTTTTGTCATTCCATATACCAAGTCGTATACAAAGTTTGAGTTTTGAAAACATAAAATTAGGAGGGAGAATAAAAGTGTTGAAAAATGAATTCATAAGTCACTGCCATAGGTATCTTAGTATCTTCTTGTTTAAGCATCGTGTTATTTTGTGATAGTTTTTGATTGTTGTTTTTCCTAAGGACAGGCAAACTTCTAAGTTGAGGGTATTGATGTGGCATAGAAACATGACACTTTCGATGCTTAAAACCATAAAATTATACATGAACTTAGGTCATTTTTTTTATAGATATGATGTTCTTTGATGGTTATTACATTAAAAAAGGTCTAGCATGGTGTTGGAAAGAAATTGGAAAAAAAGACCTGAAAAGAAAAAAGTTGTAGAAGGTATGAGTCCCCTCACGAGTCGTCAGCACCTCATACGACTTAAAGGCTGACTCATAAGAATAGCAGAAATGACAACGAAGAAGAAAAGCTAAGTATTGAGAAGATACAACTGAGCAATCAAGTCGTAAGATGAGGGTACCAGCCATATCATGAAAATGTAAGCGCAACAAAATGCAAGGAAGAAAATAAGAGTTGAAGTGTCAAAAGAATACGAGTTAGAAGTCTGAGTATGACTCATATGGACAAGCTGTATGATGTCCTAGGTGGATACGAGCGAAGGACACAAGTCGTATGATAAAGGTACAACTCATGAGTAGGAGTCGTAAGAAAAACAGAAAGTTGAAGCCTGGAAGATTGGACACTAGAGTGTATACGAGAGGCACAATACGACTTTTATGAAGACAATATGAGTGGATGAGCAAGTCCTACCTTGTGCCTACATAACTTTACCTTTTCCATTTTTATTAGGATTTCAGAATACTTTTGATATATTATAAATACCCTAGGGTTTATCTTTTAATAGGTAACATTCTCTTATATTATTTGGATACTCTATTATATACTTTTACATACTTTGTAATTATTCTTAAGATTTTGTTTTTTTATTCAATTGAATATTTGGGATTTTATTCATCTTATTCTTGTGCAGCTAATTACATGTATTCTTCATTAATGGCCATGTTTTATTGCATGAACAGGAGCGGCTAATCTCCCTGACTAGGGTTGTAGGAACCCTGGTGGATTAGCTACGTAAAAGAAGTGGCAGATTCATCTATTCTAGGGTTTATGCATGTATCTTAATCTTCTTCACAATAATTGACCCAGAGCTATTGCAGATGCTTAGGAATAGCCTGTATTTGCAAACGTCCCGACAAAGGAGTTTGTCATTTGTAAAAGAGGATTACGATAGTAATTTGAGATTCACCTCTATGATACTATTCTGTCACTCATCTAATCACTTGAGACTCAAAAGGTGAAAGTGAATCAAATTCATATCCAAGGATCAATAAGGAGACACCTTGAGACTCATAAGGTATAGGGTGAGATTTATTAACACGTTCACAAGATGGTTGATAATACATATCTTGTCGACTTTACTTGTAGAGGAGTAGAATAGGTGTATTGAACAAGACAAATTGATGAAGTTGTGAAGCCATGGGGAACATAGTCCTAGTGTTCGTTTTCTATTTTTTACAACTTAAAAGATTCAAGATCCGGTGACTATTTACTGATTACTTTCAAAAACCCCCATTTATTTTCTGCATTGCTCAAGAATTACATAAACTTAGCAACTATTCAACATCTTCTCTATGGGATCGACCCCAACCTATTTGGGTTACTATATTTGTCATTGGCCACAACATACTTCTTTGGAGGTTAGTTTCGGGAGACATCACGTCCCCCAAGTGAATAACACATTTTTAACTTGATTTCCACTACTGCTAACTCTTTCTTGGTTGGGTGTACAGACTACCTGAAGTTACAACATTAAGTAAGACACGAATGGACCAAACCCACTCATTACTCTTCTAATGTAACACCTACATAGCTTATAACCATAGTAACACTTATGTTTTCACAAATCCTTATGTGGAGGGACAATATCAACCAACACGCCTCCATAATTATATACTCAGATAACTAACACTAAAAATGAATTAGGACATATCTTTGATTTATGAGGCATTACTACACTTCTGTCAGTCCTAGCATTAGACCAATCCACTCAATAAATCAACCATAATATATAAACAAAATAGGATGTCAAAGAATATGAATAACTACATGTATGCTAGATGTGTTCATCATCTCTCCTCTTCTAAATCTCATCAAAGTCATAAACTGTACCCACCTCATGAACCTCATGGGTCATATATATCAATATCATCATCACAATCATCATATCAAAATCAACAACATCATAAAAATAATGATTTTAATAATAGCATTAACAGCTCCATTATCTCACTCCTATAACACAAAATGTAAGAATATGCAATGCAATCAATATTCACAAACATTGCTCGAGAGAAATCACAACTATAATTTCACAAGGAATCATAAAGATATCAACCTTAGCTCCACGCATACACTTAGGTACTTATGTTATTAGCTTTTTCTTTCTACAGTTTTACCCAACTAAGAGTTGACACCCAGACATAGTTACTCAACCAATTTATTTCCTACTCTTAGTCATGTCTCTAACCTTTAACTCCATTCCTAATATTTTTTTTTGGAAATCTCACTCATGGCCTTACATCTACGCCCTGACCATTTGATGACTCACACCCACTTATGTACACTCATAGGTCGCCTAAAAACTCTATATTAGGTTACTTTCAACCTATAGTCCTTAATTTCATTTCGATAACTTTATCTAGTGCTTGACATAACTATCAATTTCACCAAGAGTACTCTCTATTACCCCAATCTTGATACTACTCCCCCCTTTTTACTATATTGAACTTACACCCTACTTATTAGTTTTGGTAATTGCCTTGCTAGTGACAATTCTCATAAGGTTCAACTAATTCAATACCACAAAAAATATATAATTAGGGTGTAATAGCGATCAATCACAATATTAAATCCTAAATGAATTTTTATCATTTTGTCTTTCAATTCATTATGCCTGAAGGCAAAATACATGTAACCCCTGATAATACTATCAATATTAAATAGATCTAGCCCATGTCTAAATACTATAATAAGTAAACATAACCTATCTCATAGTATAATTCAGGTGCTACTAAAGGGAGAGAGTTGTTCCTCTAATGCTAAGAACCTTTCCATGTCGAGTTTCCATCAGGTGTTCCTCAAAACCACCCTCATGAACCCTTGTCTATGAAATCACATAGTTGGAGAAGTAGATTTTTTTTTTGAATGTTTTTAGGGTAGGGGGTGACTTAGGAAAATAATACGATAAAGGAATTTTAAAATTTTCTCAGGTTGGATACTGTTAAGTACTTCTACGACCTTTCTTTTATCGATGCAATGGTTAATATACCATTATAGCGATATGCCACAGACTAACCCACTTCTTTGCACCTTTTGGCCTAATTACTTTAGGCCTTGTTTTACCTTTGTGCACATTATTTATCATAGATTATTTAATGAGCACATTATTTATCATAGATTATTTAATGAGTGTTTTCACACTGTACAACAATTTGGATCAATACATTAGATACTAATTTACCATTCGTTCATCCTCGAATGACCTTATGTTGCAATTTCAGATACTTGTATGATTATTCGGGGAACTTCAACAATAATGGGTCATTAGAAGGAATATTGTCACGACCTAATTTACAAACTATGGTGACACCTACTTTACCCCTTGATAGGTAAGCCAAATCATAGTTTTGAGCTAGAAGCGATTGGCTAATTTGGTGGAAAAAGGTGAAAAGATAGAAATTTACAAGTAAAGACTTACAACAATAATTCACATAATAATAATAATAGTCTTACATATAGATAAGACCGAAATAACATCCCATGACCTAGTAGTATCGGTATAAGAGCTACTAACAACAAGGGAATATAAGTATTGTAATAGTCAAATACAACTCAACCTCGAATTATGAAAGACTAGGTATAGATAGTAGAAGGAAAAAGAGTAACTCCGACTCTAAGAGATCACCCTATCTCCAAAATTAAATCAGCATGATTACATCATTAATGGTGGCCCCTAGTACTTAGATATGCACTAAAAAGGTATAAAAGTGTTGTATAAATACCAAAGCCATGGGTAAACAGCAGGCATCATCGTCCGATTGAGCCAAATCATGTTATAAGTATAATAATATGCAGATACAAAAGCTAAGTCAAGGTAAAGTGGTAAACCTAGAATAACACTCCAATATTGTAAATAAATAACCAAAATGTGTATTATATGAAAAAAGGTGAAATTAATACTACAAGAGTGGCCAATATAAGTTAGTGAGTGCGGAAAAGTAAGTAAACCAGCACAAGCCCTCAGAAGCTTAAAGGGTGCGATCAAGAAAGTAAATAACTAGAATTTTATTATTTAACCGTATCTCAAGCCATAACCAAGAGTCCATCCATGCCATAAACCTCAGATTAGGTCCAATTTCACAAACATCACAAATAATCCATCAATGTAGGACTTGAAACAAAAGTTATATAAACAAATACAGGGCATTAACCAAAACTCATATCATGAATAATGTTGGAATCAAACCAGTCTTAACATCATAAATCGCCAGACTTGAACCAAAACTAGAATCAACTCTCAAGTACCAAACTAGAATAAGTACTAAGAATCTTATCTCTAAAAACTCTAAATAGGTAATTTAAAAGGTACAATATGCCCAATAAGTCTTCAAGGAGCTAACAAGAGTTTTGGCCTAAGGTGTGCCAGAGAGGTCAACTTCTAATCCCTAAAATCTATTCTAAGGAAAAGTCTACTCCGGACTAGGCTAAGGTATCTCAGTTTACTTTTAGATATTAAATAAACCATAATTATCCCTAAGATAGTAATTCTACCTAAACATGCATAACTAAGTCAATTACCCCTAATTTATGGTTCCATAATAGGCTAAACAATCCAAAATTACTAATTATACTAATTATATGTTGAAGACCTAATTCCCATCCCAGATATAACACCAAATTATAAGCATACTATATATTAGCTTGATCTGTTAGAAAGGTAAAACTAGCCTACCTCGACGCCAAAAAATGCCAGGTGAAATCAGCTAAATTGATGAAATTCCCTTCTAAAGAACTTCCAGAAGATTACACATTATCAAAATTTTAATCTACTCGTCAAAATAAGAGAAAAGGTAGCCATATTGCATTTTTTTTTGATTTGGGTCCATGTAAGGATCATTAGTAGAATCACATTTTCAAAATCTTCAATGCGTCCCTCTATGCTCAAGGAATATTCACCCTTAAGAATGGGTAATTTCCGAGCTTAAATGGTGCTAAAATCAACCCAGTAATAATTTGGGGATTTTAGAAAATGATAAATGAGTTAATCATGGAATTGATGAACACTCACCAAGAATTGGGAGAAGAAACACATTAATCAAGCTTACGAACACCCCAAAATCAACCGATAATCATTCTCCCAAATTTTCACACTTTTTATCATTTTACACTCTTGAAAATAGGTGAAAAATAGGACAAAAGGGGATAAGTAGGGAATATATGTACTAGGTGTCGCTTAAGAGAACACTAGGTTTCTTAAGGGGTCGTCACTTAAGTGACCAAGTGTCGCTTTCCTGCAGGCCTGTCGATTAAACAGTCCTCTTGCCACTTAAGAGGCCATCCCTTAAGTGTCGAGAGGTACACCTAAGAGGACTTTACCCAGGACAACTTTATTTCTTAAGAGATCACATAGGTACTTTAGCGCCCTTTCACTTAAGTGACCCAAAAGGGCGCTTAAGCTTTTGCACTAGTTGTATGCACTGACTGAAGACTTGTAATTTTTTGAGTCCCCACCTACACCTTGGTATTCTTTTGGAATCCCGTATATGCAAATAAACTATGCTAACATATCAAATACGACATTCCAAACTCAATATTGTAGCCAAATTTCCATCTGAGGTTGTTTCAACAAAAAGTAGGTAACATACCTAATTACAATTTTTCTAATCTTTAGGCTAATTGCCCAAAATGAGTTTGGAAGCCTCGAGACTCAAACCAAGGGTCCAACTAGACTAAAATTTATGTTTAGAAACTATTGAAACTGTCAGAATTGACATATGGGGTTGTTTGGCTGAAATTTTGATTGATAAAATATTTTAACCATCGAAGACTTCAAAATAGAGAATTGGCTCTAAAAACCAAAGGAACTGCCTGATAATCGAACTATCAGCTCCTGCAAGTCATAAATGATTTGGGAAGGCTACAAGAAATCTATAAACAACAAAAATACACTGAAACATAGAAAATGACTAAGAAGGTCATTACAAATACTACAGTATTATTTTGTGCACTTACGTACCTCTGTGCTCTATAATTAGCTGTTGCTATACATTGCCTAATTTAGGCATGACAGTTATTCCCATATCCCCGTAGAAGGAGTACATTATTAATTCTTATTACCATTATCTATTATGATTACTCAAATAGTTTATGACACCATAATGAATGAAAATTCCTGACGTAATTGACCTCAAAATAGTTTTACCACAATAGCAATTAATTACCGCTGCAACGGTAGCCATCCACTGTGGCGGTTTGTAGTAATTCAAATAGGGGGAAACGTTTCATTTCTCCCATCTTAACTCCAACTATAAGTGTCTCTTACTTATCTCAATGAAATATCTCTCTAATAATAAATTCAACGTAATTTCTTTGCCTCTACTCATTACTTTATGTGTTACTTGTTGTAGAGTTGTAGAATTTTATTATAATAGAGAAATTTCAAGCAGTTTTTGGTACAACCCTTAGAACTTGAATTTGGTGGTGTTCTTGAATGAATGATGAATATTTGATTCTTTTACATCATTAATTCTCTTACAATGTCCTAGGTTTAAGATTGACATAGTTCACGATGGATTTCATCCATGTGGGGGGGGGGGGGGGGGGGGGGTTAAGAGGTGAAGGATAAAATTGAGTTTTGTATACTTCCCTTTTTGTGTAAAAAGGTTCATGGGGACTTCACTAAGCCTAAATTTTTCTTAGAACTTGAAAATATAAAGAAAAGTCAGACGTTGCAGTGGTAACTGTTTCCTCTTCAGTGGTATAGTTGCAGTGGCTAACTAGACGTTGCCATTGTACTGAGTTTGAATCTCCCTTTCCCTCCTTAGTACCTTGTCTGGGTTTATAATCTAGTTTTTTAGTATTTTAAGGTTTTAATTATGGCCTACCAATAATAACCATGCTATCAAAGGTTTCCTAATAATGCCAGTCACTACCAGTATAAATATGTGTGGCACAATAGGAGTTTTCTTTAAGATGAAGGTTGTGTGATGGATGATGTTGAAGATGAGTTGCCTAAGTTTAGTGACCAGCTGGCAGTGTTTGAGTGGGAAATGCAGACTGGGCTGATTAATGTACAAGTTATACTTGGTCCGTGAATTTTATTCTATACTCCCTATGGTGGATTGGTTAGTACCACTACCTATTATTCAGATTTAGGGAAATAAAGTGCTCGTGGTTGTTGCCACTATCAATGAGGTCATGGGGTTCCTCAACCGGTATAATACAATATTTGAGGCAAAGATCTAAGAGGTTAATTTGAAGTAGATGACCCAATACTTGGTGTTGAAGGGTAAGGCTGATGACTTGAAGTGGTCTAATAAGTGGGGAATGAAGAGTGCATACTCTTTGAATAAGGCTAATATTTGACTGCAACTTGTGTCCTAGAGGGCTTATACTTCGAGAAATATTATAGATATAGTGTATAATGGGCCCATTATGGTGAAGGGATCAAGAATATAAGGGCACAAATAATTGATGAGTGGTAGTACTTCTATGCTTGGGAGAGGCCAACAATAAATTTGTTCTTTATTTCATTGATTACAGAGTAGTGTAAGAGAGCGAATTTCCAAGGAGGACGATAATATCTTGGAGGACTTCCATATGTCATATAACCCTTTAAGGGGTAGGAGTACTCGAGTTGTTAGAAAAAAGAATAGGAAAGCAGGGGAGGAGGGCTACACCAGTAGGGATAGAAAACGCGAGACTAAGGCAACTACTCCCACTATAGATTGCGAGGCTGACCTTGTTGCTATGCTGGGGCTACATAAATAGGACATAGATTCCCTATTCAGGGTTAGCTCCTTCGAATTCAACTGCCCTGAGAGACCCAACCTGTGCTTATGTGGGCTCCTAAGGAAGCTAGATATAAAGAAGAAGAAACACCATTCCTGAGACCATATTCTCATGGGGATTTGGAATGTTGTCTAGGTCATTTAGCATGAACATTACCTACTAAGAAGCTCCCAAAGCTAACTCGAAGGGATGTCATGGCATTCCATTCCTCAGAGGCATGAAAGAGAAGGTCTCAAATGACGTGAGCCTCAGAGATGACACCACCGGCCAGGGGACCCCTCCCCTAATTTATATTTTAAGGTTTTTGATTTGAGTTTCCCCCGTTTGCGGTTTGTAACAAATAATTACTCTTTTTATTTTCATTTCTTGCATTTTATGAAACTTCTTGTTTAGATATTACTAATAATTGCCTTAGCTTATAATATGTGTTTGATTGATTCATATTTATCACGACCCAAACCAAGGACTGGTCATTACAAGTATCTCAAGTCCAACCAGGACCAGAGACTGCCCCCTTCAGCTAACCAAATAGAATACCATACCCCTAACGTCGAATGAATTCCAAAAAATATATCAAGATAGCACAAGATAAGCTCAAAGAATTTAATACATTTCTAAAACCAATAACCGGCAAAAACAACCAAACAACATCACCCAATTCCAGAGTAATCCACAAAGCCTTCAAACAAAACCTAAATCTATAAATTGTCGGGATATTCCCCCAACCCTTACGAAGACAATGATAATGTTGATGATAATGTAACTCTCAATTCTAATTTATGAATGGAAACTGATGAAATGTCAAAGTATTCCAGAGGATAGAAGCTCACCACTTCACCATCTATGAATGATGAACCAAGATGATCCACCAAACAATGTGGAAGAAAAGTAGAAGTATCTCTGGGGCCTGCATCACATGGGGAAACAACGTCCAGAGATGTTTAGTGGGTTGAGCATTAACATGTAACTCAGGGATAGAGAATAAAATAAAGACACGTCAAATCCAATTTAAAACCATGTGAGCATCATCATATACACACATAATTAATAAACCGAGAAAGGGATAAAGGCTTAGCATGTAATTTAAAACTTTAACCTCAATTTGTGTAGATCAATCATCATAAGAAGGAACCCAAATGCTATATGGGTCCAGCTCTTCCCTAGATGGAAGGGCCCTAGTGAGTGTAGTGACATAAACTAGAGGATGTGCATATGCACCATGGGGGACTCGAACCCTGGCATACCAAGGTGACTTAAGCACCCAATCATGAAATATAATATGGGGACTCGAACCTCCCAATCATATAATAAGGGGGACTCGAACAATCTGATAATATAAACCCCCGCGTCGACAACCGTGACTTCCAGTACTGGTCCCCAAGTACTACTAGTTTCACGACTCAGCTACACAAATCTCTTATAAGCCCCATTGAAATATTTTTCACACATTCCCATTCATTGAACCATAATACATATTAAGGTATATAATGTTGGTATAGTCATACCCACTACACTTGCAAGGTAATATCAACATGCCATCACTATTTAACTATCTTCGGAAAACAACTCCAATTGTTCATTAATACAAGATGGGGGAAACCAACTCCCTTTGTTCATTAAATCAAGCCATCATGTTTCAATAACCTCTTTATATCATGCAATCGTTCTAAAAATAGTTCAATGCAATTTTACTTATACTCAAAACCACTTTCACAAAATTAGGTTGGGATTATTACTAATTCAATTTTCAATATTCACAAAATTTTGGGAAATTACTATCCCCTAGTTTATTCACCATACATATGTATCAAATTGGTTTCAAAGCCACCATTTAAACATACACAATGCATATGTAAACATGGAACATCATATAAAAAACAATCACTTAAAACCCTCAACCCATGTTCCAAAAACCAACAATTACACCACATGGGTAACCATTTGAATACATGATTTAAACAAAAAAGGTTTTGTGGAAGGTATAAATGCCTGAGAGAATATGCCCTTGAGAGCTCTCATTGATGAACTACTTGGAAACCCCAAGAATCTTGCTTGAGAGAATTTGGAGAAAAGAGACTGTGTTTTGATTACATTATTATTAATAAATAACCCTCTTTAGTGCTTTATAGACGTAGGGTTTTAATTGGGTAAGAAGATAATTGTTCAAAGTGTCTACTTAAAAGATGGAAAATTGTCGCTAGTCCTTACAGGTCTCATAGGGACTCATTGTGACACCTTACGATCCCGTACTCATGACGGTGTCAAGGGGAACCCACACTGTTGACCCTAATATGACTCGTATCATGACCCTATAACTCGTATCGTGACCCTATGACTCGTAGGGTCCAAGTCATATCCAAGAATGCAACACTTAGAACACACGCTGGTCTGACTATAATTGGGACATCATGAATTGTAATGAGTCCATACGACTCATTAGGAGCCACTCGTACTCAAAATAGAAACTTAGCCTCACATACTAGTTAGGCTACGATTTGGGTCCCTAAGACATTTTAAGACTCCCTACGACTAATAAGGGGAGTCGTAGTCTAAGCAATGGGGATTAAATTTCAGAAAGTTTTAAGGACTAAGAATCCGGGGTGTCACATTGTCCCCCCTTTAGGATCATTCGTTCTCGAATGATGAGACAAGGCATTTATTAGCACAATTTGACTCCAAACACAACCACACTTTCCTTTAACAAAGACAGAAAATAAAGATATCAATGAATTATTTCCTTTAACAAAGTCCGAAAACAAAGATGCTAAGAAATACGCATACCTAAAGCACGATTATCCGTAGAGGGAAAAAATTATAGGTACTTGGACTTCATGTCCTATTCAACTTACCAAGGGGCCTTCATAGAAATTGTACCAAAGCCACATCCTTATTCCACAATCGACGAAATTGCCGATCTATGATCTTAATTGGGACTTACTCATAGGATAAAGAATCCGAGATGCCGACACCTTCCAAAGGAACAACCAAGGAAGGATCATCCTGCATTTCCTCAACATCGACACATGAAAGATCAAACGAATAGAACCCAAACTCGAAGAAAATTCCAACTCATAAGCCACATTCCCAGTCAACTCAAAATGTGATATGGACCAACATAGTGAGGACTGCACATCACTCCCTTCATGGGAGATACCTTCAAGAATACTAAATCAACCACGTAAAACTCCGAGTTCCTTTGCCTTAGGTCTGTATAGGCTTTTTTCCAACTCTGGGCAATCTTAAATGTATACCAAATCACCTTCGCCTTCTCCATATGAAGGTAAACAAAGTCGAGACCATACAACCTATTTTAACCAACCTCGAACCACCCAATAGAGGACCTAAACCTCCTGCCATACAAAGCCTCAAATGGAGCCATCCCAATACTTGAGTGATAACTATTTTCTTATGAAAACTTAGTAAAGGGAAAATAGTCAACCCAACTACCTCCAAAATCGATCATACAAGACCTCAACATACCTTTCAAAGTTTGTATTATCCTCTTTGCTCTATTTGAGGGTAGAAAATAGTGCTAAAGTTAAACTTAGTACCTAAACCTCACTGAAAGGAACACTAAAAGTGAGATGAGAATGGAGTACCTTGATCATATATGATGGAAAATAGAGAACTATGAAACTTCATGATCTCCTCAATAAAGAGCTTAGCATATTCCTCTGTTGAGTAATTAGTCCTCACTGACAAGAAGTGAATGGACTTGGCCATCCTATCCGCGATGACCCAAATGGAATCAAATTGATGACGAGACCTCGGAAGGCCAATAACAAAATCCACATTAATCACTTCTCATTTCCACACGGAAAATTCAATATCATGAAACAAACCACCAGGCCTTAAGTGCTCAACCTTCACTTATTGGTAAACCAAACACTTAGCCACATAATTGGCCATATCCCTCTTCAAATTATTCCACCAATAAATTTCTATTAAGCCAAGATACGAAATGAACCTTCCCTTAGGTACTAGGGAAATACCTTACCACTCAATTACCAGCTCATTAGGGAAGTGGAAACTAAACCTTTGGGTTAGACAATCAAGAAATCTATAGCACGAATACAACCAATCTATCCCTAAAATCATATCAATGTTTAACATGTCCAACTCTATTAGATCCACTAAGTTTTCTCTTCCACTGACCAACATCACCTAACCCCTATAGATACTTCTACCCACAATGGAGTCACCCACCATGGTTGACACAGAGAAGGGATCCAAAATACACTCAAGATCAAAACCAAAATGAATAGTCATTTAAGGGGTCACATAAGAGAGGTTATACCTGAGATCAAGAAAACAACATACATTGTGTGATAAAAGTTTAAGCATACCAGTGACAACATCCGGGATGCCTCAGAATCCTAGCAGGTGGCAAGGGCATACCGATAGTTTTTACTAGTGTCGGAGCTAGAAGCAGAAGCAATAAAAAGGATCTTATTTTCCCAGAAGAAATCCTAAAAGGAAAATCCCTCTGCATATTTCCAATCTGATAAATTTTAAAGCACTTGTTCCGCCCCTTTTCATAAAGATCACAATGCACCTAACCATAAAATCTACAAGGGGATATACAAATGGCGATCACCAGATGACTTAGGATAAGGAGAACTAGTCGTAGAGTAGGAACCAAAATTTCCCCACTTCTTGTTAGACCATTTTCCATCATCTCTACCACTCTGCTACTGACCTCTACACTAATTTGAATATAAAAACTTCTTAATTTGCCTTTCACTCATCTCTACTTGCTTCTTATTTTTCTCTTCCACTTGTTTCATATACACCACCAATATAAAGATGTTCATATCGTTGTTCAACAAGGCAGCCTTGCTTTCCAATATTAAATCATGCGATAATCTAAAAGAAAAATTCTTCATTCTAACCCTTATGCTAGGCACTAATTCTGGATCATATCACGATAACTAGTGAAACTACAAAGTATACTCATTTACAATCATCCTTCCTTGCTTTAGTTTCATGAACTCCTCAACATTTACTTCTCACAGCTTCTAAGGAAAGAAGTAATCATTAAAAGCAACAGAGAAGTCATCCCACAAAGCAAAATCAACATCATCACCCCTAGACTGGTCCCATTCCTTATACCATTAATACTCCACATCCTTCAACTGATAAATACCAAAATCTACACCCTTCACATCAGTAGTATGTATCATACAAAAAATCTTTTCTATATCATTAATGAAATTTTAAGGATCTTTCTCAACTTTAGAACCTGTAAAGGTCAGATGACTCAACCTCATAAATTGGCTAAACTCTAGTGACATCAGAAGATAGAGCAACAAAAGAAATACACTCAGTCTGACAGGCCACCAACTGAGCAAGCAAATAGATAGAATGAAAAAACTCAATATTAGACATATTAGCTTGAGGTGTCCAAAGAGGGCTAGGAAGAACTAGTGGAACTCTATATGGGGTAGTACAATTGGGGGATGGATCTCTAGACTGAGTGTAAACTCCATAAGTAGTATGAGCTTCATCAATATCATTCTCAAACGGGATGAAAGAGTTTCCATTAGTATCAGATTTTCTAGGAGGCATGATTTGAGAAGCAAACATATGGAAATTATAGGAGATTTCAAGATCTTAGACTCTATAGCTCAAAATAGAATAACAAGAAAGGGAAACATTACTAAATTCCTCGTAGCCTCTCCCTTATAAGTGTGGCATGCTACATACCTATAAAAGAGACTTTATTTAATACTGATTTGTAGACATCCAATGACACCAAACCTAGGCTCTGATACTAACTTTTTCTGACCGAAACTAGGTCCTAGCCGTGATGGGTATCTTAAGTCCAACTAGGATGGGAGACCATCCTCTGCACCTAACTAAACAAAACACTATACCCCCAATATTGGATAAATTCTAAACATCTAACAGATAACATAAGTTAAACACAAAGAATTTAAGACATGTCTATAACAGATAACCGACCAAAACAACCAACCAACATCACCTAAGTTCATAGTAATCCAATGAGCCTTGTAGCAAAACCAAAATCAATAAAGTGTTAGAACATGCCCTCGACCCTGAAAAAGACAATGACAATGTTAATGATAATGTGAACTCTCAATTCTTCTCTATGAATGGAAACTAATGAAATGACCAAGTCTTCTGGAGAATGAAAGTTTACCAGTTTACCACCTATAACCAATGAACCAAGTCAATCCACCTAACACTGCATAGAATAAATAAAAGCATCTTTGGTGCTAGCATCACATGGGAATACAACATCCAAAGATGGTTAGTGGGTTGAGCACTAGTATCTAACTCAGGGATAGAGGATAAATATAGCTAAGTCAAATCCAATTCAATACCATGTGAGCATTATCATATATATATAAATAATATTTGAGAAAAGTGATCAAGTCCTAGCATGCACTTTAAAATGTTAGGCTAAATTTATGCAGATCAACAACCATAAGAAGGCACTTACGAACTATATAGTTCCAGCTCTTCCCCAACTAAAAGGGCCCTAGTGTGTGTAGCTGCACGAATAAGAAGATGTACATATGCACCATGGAGGACTCAAACTCCCGAAATTCCTAGGTGACTTAATCAACCAATCATGAAATATAATATGGGGGACTCTAACCTCCCAATCATATAATAAGGGGTTCAAACCAGCCGGTTATTTAGACCTCCACATCAATAATTATTATTTCTAGTATTGGTGCCTCGGGGCCTTCACTTTTACAACCTAGCTATAAAACCCTTTTTTGAGTCCAATTAAAATATTTTTCACACATTCCAATTCATTGAACCATAATACACATTTAGGCATATGCTGTTGGTAATGTTATACTAACTACACTTGAAAGGTAACCTCTATATGCCATTGTAATTCCATTATCTTGGGAAAATAACACTTATTTTTCATTAATACAAGATGGGGAAACCGACTTTGTTTGTTCGTTAAATCAAACCATCATGTTTTAATAATCTCTTTATATCTTGCAATTATTCTAAAAATAGTTCAATACAATTTTATATATACTCAAAATGACTTTCACAAAATTGGGTTAGGGTTATTACCAATTCAATTGTCAATATTCACAAAATTTAGGGAAATCACTATCACCTAGTTTATTCACCATACCCATGCATCAAATTGGTTTGAAAACCATTATTTAAACATAAACAATGCATATGTAAACATGGAATATTACATGCATATGTAAACATGGAATAACCAATGCATATTTCTTCCCCATTAAGATTCCTTAGGATTTGCAAGGGGAGTCACAGTTTGTACAGTGAGGATAAAATTTCATAAATTTCAAGGACCAAGAATTTGGGGTGTCACACTATCAATTTATTATTTTGAAATCAGGGTTCCTTTGCAATGATTTGCAAAATTACAAAAAAGCAATGAATCCATGGAAGTTCACTGCCTGGAGCTATTGCAACAAATAATTATACCACTGTAATAGTAAAATTTCCACTGCAGTGTAAACCCAGTGTTTCCTCTTTTTTGTTTTTTCTTAATGTTCCCATGTTTTTTTCACTATGCCATCCCTTGAACATTATTATATTTTGTAACTCTCATGTAACAGAGTTTTATGTTCTAAAGTGTTTATATCATGACTCAAGCCATCATAAACACAAATAATTCCTCAACTTAATAAGATTTTAACAAACTTTTGCCTTTATTTCCTATCAAACACCACCCCCACATGAAACTTTTCACAAAATGATAATGAACCTAGTATTTTATTAGGATTTGTATAGAAACCAAAGAATACTCCAAATAACCAAAAATGAAGATATACCTCATTACACTGGTCCTTTATGATCCCCAACCCATTGGTCGTAAAACATACAAATAAATGTACAAAATGACTTTTTGCATTTAGAAGTTGATAGTACAACCACCAAGTAATAGCTAGATAAAGCAATAAGAATCCATGTAAATAATACACAATATATTATATCAAATCACAACAACATATATTATAGAACAAACATTTATAAGTAAAATCAACAAAGATTCATAACATAATAATTCAACACCTTTGCTTTGTTATGACCTCTACTGGATGGAATACCTTGCTCCAACTCCTTAATATTTATGAGATACCTATTAGGGCCAACAAATCCTAATTGTGATATTAAGATACCAATTGAACTCAACTTGGGAAGATAACATTGAGATGGAATGATAGGAGAGAAAAAAGTAAAGCCATTACCTAGATGCCTTTAATCCTTCTATAGATTTGATGTGGACATCATCTACAAGACCCTTAAACTTTGAAGTTTTTTATTTAGACTTACGAGACATTAGTTTCTTAAATAATTTATGTTCAGGGATGTAAGAAGTATGTCTCGGAGGAGTTTTAGATTTTTTGTACAAGGTTTGGGATAGGTTTGGATTATGAAACTAGTGGGTCACCGTTATTTGCTCGAGACGCGGCATTAGTCCTTATTAGATGCTGACTGCATCACGGTGAAGATGTTGTATCGAGTTCTTGATTTATAATTGAATACATGTGTCATGATCTTTATCCTAGTGTGTGAAGTACTTATAAGGTGAAAATTGTTTATACGAATCACTTAGAACGAAGTTTAGCTAAGAGTCTTTGATTCGACAAAATTTTGGTATTTGATTCTACAAGGATCAACTTTGAAAATATATACCTATTTATAAACATATAATTTTTCCAATCAATACCCACCAAATTGTAGATAGTTAAATTAACTTTCCGACGATACCAATTTTGTCTTAATTTGATTCCCGAGTGAAAAATTATGATCATTTTCATCAGAACCAGTAAGCTACCGTGATAAGACCGCATCATGATGACGTAGTTGCACCCAATTTTATTTTTTTGATTTAAATAGTTGAGTTGAAATTGGGTCTTTTCCCTCCTAAAACCATTCATCCGTAACATGACTTGGGAATCAGTTAGGGCATAATTTTGTCCTTCTTGTCTAATTTTTCTCTCAAGAAAACCTTCTCCATTACCCAAGAACAAACTCAATTTGTTTTTCCAAAGGAATCAAGAATACAAGTTTCCTAAGTTAAAGAACTTTCAAGAAAAAATCAAGAATTGTATTTTTCTCTCAAGTTAAAAGGTTAAGGTATGCGAGGTATTCATTCATGGGCCGCTTTGACCATGGAGCTCAAAAACCATTTTCTTTCAATTAAAAAATGAATTTTCTATCATAATGGTATTTTATATGTTCAATATAAATTGAATTTCATATTTTCATGGCGATTTAAGTTAATTTAGCCCATGTGTGATCCTATGCAAGATTTGATTTCCTTATGCTATGAATTTTAGTTTCCAATGTCTTATTCAAGTAAATTTCATGTTGTTATGTGATCATGTTTAGAGTATCCCCATGTACAAGTTCATGATTTCCACATGTTTGTTGAATTTCCCATGTCTTGGGTTTAACCATGATTCAATACTATAATCTTACGTCTAAACATCATGCTTTATGATTATTCGGTGCTGGCAGGTTATAAACATCCGATACTTACATGTTTTACTTTATTTCTATTTTTCAAGTAATAAGTCAGTCAAACCATGGTTTTAATATCATATTCAGAACACCTTGATCATGTTGCAAATTATTACTTTTTATGTTTATGATTACCAAAGAATCCGTATGCACTGTTATTTAAAGGATACCATTACCTGAGCTTATCAGTTATTAGTTATCAGTGCATGCATTGGTTAGTATTTTAGTGTCTTTCAGTGAGGAGTAAGATTTAGCATCGAGCGAACCTAGGGATGGGGGCTTACCCTCCAGTTAGGATTGGATCATTAGCAGCAGTCATTAAGTTCCAGAACTATGTAGCTAGCATAGGATTATGAGATGTCGCTCGACAGTTTAGGATAACACTCTCATAAGGGTTACCTAGTAGTTAGGACTGACTCCCTAGTCCTTCGGTTCATCGGTTTAGTTATCATGCCAGTTCAGGTTCTATTCCGATGGCAAGGATAGAACAACCCTCCTCAATGTGGGTCAGACGTTGGAGTCCATAATAGCTCACATGGTTTATGTCAGTTACATGATATCTCCCACAGTCTTAGTATAGTATTCAGTGTATTTTCAGTTCATGTTTGCTTGGCCAAGTGTGCAGATTCTAAATTAATCAGTTATCATATTTTAGAATTTTAGTTTATAGATTATTTTAGAAATTTGCTTATTCTTGGTCATGTATTCTCAAATATTATAGTTTTCATGCATTCATTCTCAGTTATCTCATGTCATTTATTTTGACCTTATCTCAAATGCACAGTATCCCACAGTTTTAGTCCAGTTATTTAGACTAAGTACAGTTAAGTTTTACATAATCAGTATTCATATATCTGCTACTCAGGATACTGATGTTAGTGACTGCTTACTTAAATTTTAGTTGTTCGGTCACAAAAACATCAGTCAATCAGTTAATCAGATCTACTTAGTACATGCTATGCTGGTTTTGTATGTTTATTCATCCATGTTCAGTATATTTGTATATTCTAAACCTTGAGTTAAGTCAGTGTCCACCACATAGTTTCAGACCGAGTATTCGTACGTCATCTGCAGTACAACTTTTACAACATATTATGTCTTACAATTGAATTACTTACAACATATATATTTCTACCGCCTTCTAGCTTACAGAATTTTTTTAGTTCTTGATTTATATATTCTCTATGATTTATAGTTTTCATGTATAATCGTGATTCAAATATATATTTAAGAAAATAACTTATATCCTCAATTTTACAATATATTTTAAATATTTCATAAGATAGTGCATGTCTCTATATACTTAGTACATTCTAATATGCTGACCACATATATGCGTTTGTGGCAACATCACTCATAATGTAGGTACCATATGTAGCTATTACACCAGGGTAAGACAGTTTGTAGCTTTCAGCTAGTATATTATAAGTTCTCCTATTTTGAGAACTCTAGACAATGTTAGATCATTTACTATCTTTTGATTTACCATATGTATTGATTAATGGCAGTTGGAGGCATGTCCTGGCTATCTATAGTCATTATAGTAGAGGGTTCATAGATGTTAGTCTGAGTCAGTCATGTAATTTAAGTTTCTTTCTTCATTTTTATCATGATGTAAACTGTATCAACATTAACTTTATTTAGAGTTTTTATGAGTATACTTTCGCTCATCAAATTAAGTTTTGTTTTACATATTAAATTAGTTGCTTAATAGTACGCCAGTTTATGGGTTATCTTAGGATCACTTGTGGTTCCAAGTACCGTGTTACGAATAGGGGGCAGTATCGAGTCATGACATACTTGTTATCGGAGCATAGAGTTTAAATTTTCTAGGGTGTCTATAAAACCATGTCTAGTAGAGTCTTATAAAATAGTACAAAGACATCTGTACTTTTCTTTGAGTGGCTATAGGGCATTTAAGGAATGTTTCCCTTCTTTCAGGTCTCAGATCGTGCAGTAGAAGTGTTTTCTAAGGAGCTTATTCAGATTCTCACATTAATCTATTCATACCAACTTTGCCTTATTCTTGAGGCAACTGAAATAGCCAAGATTAAATCCTTACAGATATATCTTTCTTAGGCAGTCCCCATAGATAGTTATGGGATTGCACACAAGCTTAAAAGTATCCTACTAGTGCCTTTATGTTCCAAAGTATGAAATATTTTATTCAAGTTCATGAAAAATTATGAATTGAGCCGAAGTCAGATATGTTTTCAGATATCTTCTCAGTATCCTATGATAGTATATGACCTAGAGTTAGAAGCATAAACCCAAAAGTTTAGCAACATCAAAGTGGGATTAATGTTATCTGAATTTGGTGGATTATGTATCTATGGGGATAGTTGTATGAAAGGTGAATTAGTAGGCTTGAAATAGTGTTGCAAGAATTTAAGTTTGTTGATTAAAAATTATACGTTGTTGAAGTTAGGTATATTGGTGTAATGGCAATTCTCATGGTTTAGATGTGATATTAGTAGGATATCTAGGATATTAGTATGGTTCATTGATGGTTTGGGGATATCCATGTAAAGAGTAAGAATCTAATTTTGAATCCTTAAAGAGTGAGCAAATAGAAAAAAGAGTTGATGCTCTAGATAGTTAGTATTTAAGTTTTTGTATAATGCCTATTGATGTGATAGAAAGATAAGAGTTGTATCTCAAAATGAAGTATTAGCAGTGGGTTTTACACTTTCAGGTGTAGTCTTTTAGGTTGAGTTTATTATTTATATGTATTGATATATCTCGAGATCTGGAGTAAAGTGGTTGCAGTTTAGTTTAGAGTTTATTAAATGGTTTCAAAGATTGTAAATGATGGCTTAAAGCTAAGGTGAAGATGATAGGACAAGTAACCAAGTCAAGCTCTCAGATTCTATTAGTGATGCCAGTATGTTGTAAAGCATCAGTAGGGGAGGAAGATGCCCGACCCATTCTTATCTCAGTACAAAGTTTTGCACATCAGTCATTATGATATCGACTTATGCCTTACATATTATCTCTATGATCATAGTTCATGTTCATAAACATAATATGGAATCATGTATGCTCCCAGTTCCTAGTATGAGGATTTCTAGTTAACACAACAATACAAATCATAGTCCATGACTTTATGAACTCCAAACTCAGGTCATGCAGATCTTGACTCATGTACTTATGCTTTACAGTAAGTTCAGTACCAGGTACTAATGCTACACTCCTACTGATCAACGAAATTCAGATTATGTCATGTATATCCTTAGTTTTGATCGCTATAATGAATCCATGTCGTGGATGCTCTATTCCTTAGGCCTTAGTAAAGTGTCCAAGTTATGCATAGTACTCTGTCGTGCTTTAGGTCCTCATGTTCTAACCTTTCAATGACCTTTACTTAGATCAAGATAGTGATAATGAATGATTATTGTTATGGAAAAGAGCAAGTATTTCTTGTTTTCATGGTACAAACTAGTGTTATGGTATTATGCGTAGTACCTTGTAATTTTGAGTTAGGCTTGAACATGGTGGGAGTATGTAGCTCAACTTAGACCTTGGTTAGAGTAGTTATGTGTACCCATACGATTATTTAAATTTAAAGAGAGAGGATAAGTTTGAATTGGCAGTTGTATTGCCTAAGGCCTAGTAATTCTATTCTATCTTATGTTTTATGGTCCTATGTTCCATCTTACAGAGTTATAGCCTTATTAAGATTCCTTACTTAGATATCTTAATCAAAAAATGCTCAATAAATTCTTTGCTACCTAATGTTATTAGAACTACTTTTAAAGAGTGTTGAAGAAATACTCTAGTTGAGTATGAACTTTTAGTATGAGTCAGCCTGTATAGCCAACAATTTAGTTTAGCAATTAGACAGATATGCTCGTATAATTTTCCATCTTTCAATGTAGTTTCTATCTAGGGTTTCATGAGTATGGTCATTAGAAGAGGTAATTTGGCCACATCCATGTAAATTATGAATTCCATTCAGTTTATACATTATTTTTCAGATTTAGATATTTAGTCATGATTCAGTTTGTAAGTACCCCGTGCATTATATCAGTCTTTCCTTAGTGTTTCAGCCAAGTTAGTATCATTCGGGGGACGAATGATCCTAACGAGTAGATGTAATATCCCACGTTATCATGTCCTAAACCTTTCATCTTTTCTTCATGAAACCAGGTACAACATGAGGTAATGGTTACTCATATGTTGACTCTCTCATTTCTATCTTATCCTTCTAACCATTGTCATGTCACTGCATGTATTTACCAAATTAGTTCTGTTCAAGTATTATCCTCAGACTCAATTATGCAATGATGTTCCAAGTCATGCATGTTAAGTATATGATCTTAGTAGCCTTAGTTCAGTACTCTCTATCTAACCAGTCTCATTCAAGGATGAATGTTACTAAAGGGGAGATATTGTAATACCCCATACTAATCATAGCTTGATTCAGATCTTAGTTGTATGGTTAAGGGGATCAAGTCTTTAAATTTTCACCAAGTGTTGGGGACTTAGACATTTTCAAGACCTCTAAAATTGGAGGATTTTTATTTTGACATTCCTGAACCCAAGATGTTAGTTTTCAAGTTAATTTATGTTCAGGGATGTAAGAAGTATGTCTCGGACAAGTTTAATATATTTAGGACAATGTTTGGGAAAGGTTTAGATCACGGAACCAGTAGGTCACCGAGATAAGCCCGTGATACGGTATTAGTCTCGATCACATACTAACCGTATTTTAGTGATGGTGTTCTGTCTAGTTCCTGATTTATAATTAAATACATTTGTCATGATCTTTATCCTAGTGTTTTAAGTGCTTATGAGGTGAAAAATATCATAGGAATCACTAAGAACAAAGTTGAGCTAAGAGCCTTTGATTCGGCCAAATTTTGGTATTTGATTCTACAATGGTCAACGTTGAACGTGAAAAACTCCTTTTATATGTAGAATGTTTCATCTCAAGGCCCTCCAAATTGTAAATATTTAAATTATCTTTCCAACGATATCAATTTTGTTTTAATCTGATACCCAAGCAAAAAGTTATGATCATTTTTATCAGAATCAGTAAGCTACCGCTATAAGACTGCATTGCGGTGATGTAGATGTGTCCAGTTTTTTATTTAAATAATCGAGGGGCAATTGGGTCTTTTCCCCCTCAACCCATTTGTCCATAACATGACTTGGGCATTAGTTAGGGCATAATTCTACCCTTCTTCTCAAGAAAACCTTCTCCTTTCCCCAAGAACAAATTCAATTCTTTTTTCCCAAGGAATCAAGAATTCAATTTCCCAAGTTCAAGAATCATCAAGAAAGCATAAACAATTGTTTTTTCCCCTCAATTTAAAAGCTTAAGGTATATGGGGTATTCATCCATGGGTCCTTTTCACCTATGGATCCAATAAAACCTTTTCTTTCAATTAAAGAATGAATTTTCTATCATAATGGTATTTTTTATGTTCAAGAAAGATTGAATTTCATGTTTTCATGGTTTAATTAATTTAGCCCATGTATGATCCCATGTAAGATTTGATTTCCTCATGCTATGAATTTTAGTTTCCCATGTCTTATTCAAGTAAATTTCATGTTGTTAAATGCTCATGTTTAAAGTATCCTCATGTACAAGTCCATGCCTTCCACATGTTTGATGAATTGCCTATGTATTAGGTTGAACAATGATTGAATACTACAATCTTATGTCTAAATATCATGTTTTATGATCATTCAGCGCTGGCGGGATATGAACACCCGATACCTATGTTTTTTACATGATTTCAATTTTTTCAAGTAATTCAGTCAGACTATGTTTTTAATAACATATTCAGAAACCCTTGATCACGTTGAGAATTATTAATTTATATGCTTATGATTACCTTAGAATCTGTATACACTGTTATTTTTAGAATACCATGACCTGAGCTTATCAATTAATAGCTATCCGCGCAAGCACCAGTTAGTATTTCAATGTCTTTTAGTTGGGAATAGGATTTAGTACCGAGCGAATCTAGGGATGGGGGCTCACCCGCCAGTTAGGACTGGATCCTTAGCAACAATTCCTAAGTTCCAAAACTATGTAGCCTGCGTAGGATTATGAGATATCACCCACTAGTTTAGGAATGACACTCTCATAGGGGTCACCCACCTGTTAGGACTGATTCCCTAGTCCTTCGGGACATTAATTTAGTGATCATGCTAGTTTAGGTTCTACTCCGATGGCAAGGATAGAACATCCCTCCTCAACGTGGGTTAGATGTTGGACTCCGTGATAGCTCACATAGTTTATGTTGGTTAGATGATAGTTCCCATGGTCTCAGTACAGCATTAAGTGTATTTTCAGTTCAGGTTTGCTTGACCAAGTGTACAGATTTTCAGTTATTTAGTTATCATATTTTAGATTATCAGTTTACAGATTATTTCAGAAATATTCTTATGCTTGGTCTTGCATTATCAAATATTACAGTTTTCATGCATTTATGCTCAGTTATCACATGTTGTTTAGAATTAGTCCTTATTCATATACATAGTACCCTACAGTTTTAGTCCAGTTATTTAGACTAAGTACAGTTCAGTTTTACATGATCGGTATTCTTATATTCGCTACGCAGCATACTGATGTTAGTTATCCCTTATTTAATTTTCAGTTGTTCGATCACCAAGACATTAGTCATTCAGTTGATCAAATCTACTTAGTACATGTTATGTTGGTTTTATATGTTTATTTGTTCATGCTCAATATATTTGTATATTTAGATCCTTGAGTTAAGTCAGCTTCCATCATATAGTTTCATACCCAGTATTCATACGTCATCCTCAGTACATCTTTTACAACATATTCAACCTTATAAGAGAATTGCTTCTAGCATTTATGTTTCTACCGCCTCCTAGCTTACAAAATAATTTTTAGCTCATGATTTATATATTCTTTATAATTTACAGTTTTCACGTATAATCATGTTTCAAAGTATATTTCAGAAAATAACATATAGCCTCAATTTTACAACATGTTTAAAATATATCAAGATAGTTGTACATCATGTACTCTATTTTGATTTTCAATATGTCTTGATTAGTGGTAGTTGGAGACATGTCCCAGATAACTATAGTTAGTATAGTTAAGGCGTCATAGATGTCAATCGGATTCAGTCATGTAATTTGAGTTTCTTTCTTCAATTTTATCATGACGTAAACTGTATCAGAATTAACTTTATTCAGACTTTTCATGAGTATGCTTCCACTCAACAAATTAAGTTTTATTTTACACATTAAATCAGTTTCTCAATAGTATGCCAGTTTATAGGTTAAACTGGGATCAATTGTGGTTTCAAGCACCGTGTTACGACTAGGGGGTAGTCTCAGGCCGTGATAGTCAACTTCGGCTTTGAGAGATCACCTGATCGTCAAACACTAACCTATGCAAATCTTGATGTCAATGATAAAAGCTAGTGCTCGAATCTACACCAAAAGAATACAAAAGTTTTGTATGACTACCAAAATCATGGATACTCAGTAGGCATCATCGGTCAATTAAGCTAAACCATAATATAAAGATAATAAAATGTGAGATAAGTAAACTAAGTCAAGGAAAGAGGAAAAACATAGAATATCACTCCAAATACTGGAAATAAACAATTATGATAATAATATTAAAGAAAACATAATTATCACTACATAACTAGCCCCCATTAGCCTGAAGGTGCGAATAAAGTAAATAACCCAACACGGCCCCCATAAGCTTGGAGGGTGCAATTAAGGAAATATAATAACAAGAACTTTATAAGCTAAACAGATCTCAAAATCATAATTGTGAAATCTCACATACCATAAAACACCAGAATCGAACAGGTTCCATAACCGTCTTACATAGCCCCTCAATATTGGACTTGAATAGAAATTCATATCATCATTTGCAACACTTGAACTAAAACTCATATCATGAATAATGCTAGAATCAAACCAGTGTTAAGATCATCAATCAGCTAAAAGATTCAAATCAAAGCAAATATACCTCAAAGACCTAAATCCATCCCAAAACTAGAATAATGTCATATTTATACTATAATTAATTTCAATCAAAATGATATGTAAACCTATCCTTCATGAGCACTGAAAAAGCCCAGTGAAGTTCGCTAAATCATTGATCTCCTCTTTCGAGAAGATTTAGCATGATGCCACACTAGTAAAATGGAAATAAACTTGTCAATATGAGAACGACGATACCTATATTTTATTTTTATACTTTGGATCCATAATTACGTCAAAATACTATATGAGGTCCACTTGTGGAATCGCACATTTGAAATGGTCAACACCTCCCTCTATGCTCAAGGATCATTTACCCTCAAGAATGGGTAAATTTTGAGCTCAAATGATACTAAAATCAACCCACCAATAATCTAGGGATTATGGGAATAAATCAAAGAAATAAAAAAGAATTTAATGAAAACTTAACACTATTTTGATGAGTAAACAATAAATCCGAGCTCACAATCACCCCACAATCTCCCAATAATTACTCTCCCGATTTTTCATACTCTCTAGGGTTTTGACTCTTGAGACTTGTGAGAAAAATGGGAGAAAATCATGTAAGAGTGACATTTAATGCCCTCCCAAGTGTTTCTTATGTTGCCACTTGACGTTTTAAGTGGTCACCACTAAAGGAGCCAAGTACCGCTTTAGCGGTACTCGCTGAGCCTACTCCCTCCGCTAAAATGGTCAAAAACATCCACTTAAGCAGCCTCTATTTCAGTGGACTGTGCTCCACTTTAGCGGCCTAGCTGGAAAGTTTGATTGCTTAAGCAACAGGCTAGCTCATTAAGCAACCTCTACTAAAACGACCTAAGTGCTGTTTTAGCAGATGCACCAATTGAGCCTTAATAAATTTCAAGCCTCCATTGACCCCCCAAGATCATTTGAAATCTTGATAATACAAATAAACTATGCCATCCTATCAAATTCAATAGGACAAATTAAACGACACATTCAAAATTTCCATTCAAGGTTAATGTGGGTCCCACACACGGGCAATTTTTTTAAAAAATTTAGACCATTATCCTAAAATGATTCTGGAAGCCTCGAGACCTAAACCCAAGGTCTCCCTATCCTAACTTCAATGTTCTGGAGCTAAAGGAAAAGTTAGAATTGAAAGACAAGGTTGTTTGACTGAAATTTTAAGCTAATAACCAAATTTTATCATTGAAGACTTCAAAATGGGGAATTGAATCTAAAAACAAAAGAACTACCAGGCGATTGAATTGTTAGCTCAAGCAAGTCATAAATGACTTTGGGCTGCTATAGAAAATCTCTAAATAGTGAAAATGTATGGAAAATAGAAAATTACTTAGAGTGCCATTATAATAGCCACTACAAAAAGAACTTTTATTTGTGAAAGTAAGGCTTAGGATATACCTGGAGTCTCAAACAGGTGAGGATGCTGGGTCCACATCTCACTCTCGATCTCCCAAGTAGCCTCCTCTACTGGGTGGTATCTCTACTAAACCTTAACTCTTAGAATGTCACTAGAGTTCAACCGTCTAACATCCCTAGCTAATATGAGCACAAGCTCCCCCACGAAGGTCAATCTCTCATCCAGCTTAACTGAGTCCCTCAAAGAATATGAGATTCACTAAGAATGTAATACCATAACATAGAAACATAGAAAATAGGATTAATAGTGGCAAAATTTAGAGGTGAGGCTAACTTATAATCCACATCTTGAACTATGTGAAGTAGTTCAAAAGGTCCAATATATACGATATTGAGCTTGCCTTTCCTCCCAAACCTCATCACACCCTTCATGAGTCATACTCAAAGAAATACTTGGTCTCTAACTCCAAACCTCAAGGCACAAAGTCTACAATCTACATAGGACTTCTGCCTACACTGAGCTTCCCTAAGCATATCCTGAATTGCCCTGACTCTGCCAATCGACTCCTGAATCAAGTTAGTACCACAGGGTTTAATCTTAGAGGTCTCAAACAATCCAATCAAAGAACAATAACATCTACCATATAATGACTCAAATGCTTCCATCTCAATTCTCAAATAATAGCTATTACTTTACATGAAATCAACCAAAGATAAGTGTTACTCCCATTGACCTCTAAAATCCATGACACAAGCGCAGAGCATATCCTTGAGAACCTAAATAGTCCACTCCAACTGCCCATTGGTATGAGGTTCAAAAGATGTGCTAAGATCTACCTGAGTACCCAACCCCTCTTAAAATCTCTCTAGAAGCTAGAGGTGAACACTAAGCCCTAGTCTGAGATAATAGATATAGGCACTCCGTGTAGGCGAACTATCTCATGAACATAGATATTGGATAACCTCTCATCATTGAAGGACATCTGAATAGAAATTTAAAGTGCTGATTTGGTCAATCAATCTATAATCCAACTCCTATCAAAACTATGAGAAATGCGAGGCAATCTACTAACAAAGTCCATAGTATTCCTCTCCACTTCCACTTAGGAATGAACAATCTTTAAATTAAGCTACCAGGCCTCTGATGCTCATTCTTCACCTACTAACAATATAGTCAACGAGCAATGAAATCTGCCATATCTATTTTCATGCCACTCCATCAATAGTGCTTCCTTAAATATATACATATTAGTTGTACCTGTGTGAAGAGAATAACTAGAGTTGTAATCCTTACATAATATCAACTGAATCAAGACTCCAACCCCCAAAACCCATACATAGCATCAAATCTCAGAATACCCTCAGAATCTTAAAATCTATGGTATCCCTCCTTGAATCACCACTCAACACCTGATCACGAATAACTCAAAGTCACATATCTTCAAATTGACAACTCTGGATATGGTCAAATAAGGTAGAAAACACCTTAACACTAGAAAGAATCCTCTTGGGGTCATAAATATCAAGTCGCACCATCAAATTGGCTAAGTACTAGATGTCTAATGGCAACAACCTATTAGAAACTAAAGAAGAAGCCAAGCTGCCCATAGTTATTGCCTTCTGGCTCAAGGTATCCACTACTAAGTTTGCATTACCTAAATGGTATAATGTAGAGATATCATAATCCTTAGGAAACTCCATCCTTGTATGTTGCCTATAATTAAGCTCTCTCTGGGTCATAAGATATTAAAGACTACAATGGTTGGTGTATATCTCACAATGGATGCCATATAAATAATTCCTCCGAATCTAAAGTACAAAAACTATCACCACCAACTCTAAATCATGGATGGGTAGTTATGCTCATGCACATTCAGTTGCCTTAATGCATAAGTAATAAGTCGACCTTGTTGCATCAACACACCACCCAAAATAATACCAGACGTATCATAATACACATTGAATCCTTTGCCCTCTACAAGAAGAGCTAGTATAGATGAAGTGTGAAATCCTATGAGTTTCTAAAAGCTCAACTCACACAACTTAGACCTCTAGAAAAGAACATCCTTTGGGTTCATTATTGTCATCAGCACTACATTAGTAGGAAAACCTTTAACAAATTACTTGTAGAAACTAGCCAAACCAATAAAAGATATGAACCTTAGATAGAGATATAGGCTGGGTCCAATCATAGATAGTTTAAGTGTTCATTGGATCCACCATAATGTTATCCTTAGACACTACATGTCCTAAGAATCTCACCAACTCAATCTAGAACTCATACTTTAAGAATTTGGTAAAAACCCTATAATCTCTTAAAGTCTAGAGCAAAATCCTCAAATGGTACATATGCTCCTCTTTACTTCATAAATATAGGAGAATGTCATTGATGAACACAATTATAAAAGAATCCAGATAAGGTCTGAAGACATGATTCATCAAATCCATAAATGCAGCTGGGGATTGGTCAACCCAAAACACATCACTAGGAATTCATAATGATCATAACAACTCATAAAAGCTGTATTTGGGATGTCATGAACTTGAATCCTCAATTGGTGGTAATTGGACCTCAAGTTAATCTTAGAGAACATTGTTACTCCCTGAAGCTGGTCAAATAAATCATCAATATAAGGCATATGATACCTATTATTCACCATCACCTTATTAAGATACTTGTAATTAATACACATATGCAAAGAACCATCCTTCTTCCTCACAAATAAGATTGGAGTTCCCCAAGGTAAATCATTAGATCAAATGAAACCCTTACATAAAAGATCTTAATGCTGAGAACTTAGCTCCTTAATCTCGATAGGAGACATATGGTAAGGTTTTAAAGAAATAGTTTGGTACCCAGCTCAAGATTAATAATAAACTCAATATTTCATTCAATAGGAAGACTAAGTAGATCTGCAGAAAAATATTAGGAAACTCATAAACTATAGAAATAGAGTATAGTGAGGGACTCTCAATATTAACATCATAAATGTAAGGGAGATAAGTCTTACAACCCTTCAATATAAGTCTTCAAGTTCGAATGTAAGAAATAATCCCCATCAAATCATGGATAAAAGATTAATACCACACAACCAGCAGTATGCTAGGTATGGAAAAGGTAATGATCTTGGAAAAATAATCCAAGATCTCATGATAGTGGGATAACCAGTCCATTCCTAGAATTACATTAAAATCCACCATATCTACCACAATAAGATCAACCTGAGTGTTGAACTCTTAAAGAGACAAAATATTAGCCATAAAATCGATCCACTACTAAAGAATCACCCACGAGCATAGATTCACATAAGGACATATATAAATAATCCCAAGATAAAGTGTACCATAGTGCATAGTAAACAAATACAATTAGTAGATCCCAGATCAAATAAGCAAAGTCTAGTTGATGGCATACTGTAATTGTACCTATAATAACAATATCTAAAGACTCAACCTCGAGTCTACCAGGTACGCCATAGAAATAACCTCACCCTTTAACCATCTAGGCACCTGACCGATCTCTTATCATACCTATTAAGGAATCAATGAGCACCATGGGAACCACCACGATGACCATGTATACCACCTGTAGCTGGAGGCTATACTGCCCTAATTGGCAGATTACTCTAAGCTGCATATATAACTACCCCATGGTGGGGACACTCTTTAGAGAAATAACTAAAGGCCCTAAAATCATATCACAACCCCCAGGTGTTGTACTGTACCCAAAAGATTCAGCTGACCCAAAATAACCATCTTGGCTAGAATACCTAGAAGATGAACCTCTTAGAGATTGACCATTACTCTCGTTAAGATGATCACTATAGCAAGACTATCCTCTATCGATAATCTAAAGTGTGACAAGAATGATCCTATTACACTGGCCTTAATGCTAATAACACTAACACAGAGGTTACCTCTCATGAGAATACTTCTTGTAAATTGTGACCCGCTTCAAATCCTAATGAAACTACCCTAATATCATGACCTCTTATCTCTCTTCTTAGGCCTTATGATGTATCTCCTCTATAAATTGACTATTATTAGAAAACTCTACAAAAAACCTGCCAACAGAACCAAAAATCTACATAGCCATGAGGAGAGAAAGTATTAATCTCCAAAAAAAACATCAAACTCGTTCATACTCGATTGGCAAGATAGATATAGCATGCTTAGACACTCTTGGAATCAATCCTCATACCCCACAAAAGGTAAAGAGCCTACTAAAATCTTCAGAACTTATCTCTTACATGATCTCTAAGGATACAAGGCATATACTTCTCTAAGAAAACCTCAAAAAACTGAGTCCATGTGAAAGGGGGAGATCCAGCTGGCCTATAATCTAGATCCAACTGAAATTAGTAGAGTCCATACCACGAATCTTAACTAGGCCCAAATTATGAAGCCTATACTCGGAAGAAATTAAGAACTCATAATATCCTCACCCAATGCCGCCAAAAACCTAGGTAGAGTCAATCTAAAGAATCAGTCAAACATCTTTGATGCCTCAATAGACATAGAAGGTTGGTGGCTACTGGTTGAACAAAATAAATGCAGGAGGGACATCAACTCTGTGAGCCAAAGCTATAGGCTCTCCAAACTTAGCACCACTCTTGTCTACAAACTAAGTACCATCAAATGATGAACCACTAACTAAGAACAAGATCTAAAATAATGAATCCCTGAGTAGTAGTGATGAAACAAACCCTGGTGGACCCTAGGCTTGCCTCCACCCAACATTGGCTAAAGTGGTGGAATCCCTAGAGTATAAGTATGAATAGGGTTTGGTCAAGGCTCCCTATCCTAGTATTTGGCTGGGGCTGTATCTATTAACTATACTTGACCTATTGGTCATAAACATACACTAGTAGGACCCTAATTGCATACTCGGGGTGCTTGTCCTATGAAGCAATAGGATGCATCCTATCTATCTATGAAAGAGTGATACTAATTGAATTTTAGAAACCAACTTAGACTGTTAGCACAAAATGAGTGGATAAAGTGAAGGTCTCCTAAAAATGTCCTATACACTTCTAAAGATAAGAAATAAATGACATAATTCTGATCCATGAGACTCTGCTTGACACTTAGTCTTTTACCAACAATACTAGTAAACCTAGTTCTCTGATACCAATGTATCATAACTAAATTTTTGTGTCATGATGGAACCTACATTATCTCACCATTAGGTAATCCAAATCATAGCCCAGTGCTATAAGATATAGGCTAATTATGTGAAAAATGGGATAAATTTTAGAAAAATGCAAGTTAAGAAATTATAAGACACAAATCATAGAATAATAGATAAATGGAAGAGAACTAAAGAAAAATTAAAACATCCCATGACCTAGTAATATCAGTACAAGAGACTCTAATCCAAAAGAATACAAATACTATCAATTCAATATACAATAGTCTCAAAACTGGAAAGACTGAAAAAAACAAATGAAGGAGAAAAGGTCAACTCTTGCTCTGAAAGTTAACCCTTTCGCTGAACTCTGACCAACATAAATCTCGACATCAACAATGACAACTAGTACTCGAATCTGCACCAAATTTGTAATAAAGTGTCATATGAGTACCAGAGCCATGAGTTCTCAACAGGCATCATCGATAGACTTAGCCAATTCATAATATAAACATAATAAAATATGAGATAAGTAAGCTAAGTTAAGGAAAGAGGGAAAATCTATAATATTGCTCCAAATACTAAAAATAAACAATCTTAATAATAATATTAAAGAAAAAAATTATCTCTACATAACTGGCTCCCATATGCCAGTAGTGTGAATAAAGTAAATAACCCAATGCACGCCCCCATATAATTAGATTGTGAAATCAAAGAAAAATATTAACTTAAATTATACAAGTTAATTATATCTCAAAAGCATAATCGTGGAATCTCCCATAAAAAAAACACTATCGTCAAACCAATTCCATAACCCCTCAATACTGGCCTTGAACCAAAACTCATATCATCATTTGCCAGACTTGAATAGGAACTCAAATCATCAGTTGCCTAACCTGAATCAAAACTCATATCATGAATATGCTTGAATAAAACTGATCTTAAGATTATCAGTTGCTGCACCCAAACCAAAACTATTACCATCTCCCCAGTATTAATCTAGAATAAATCATTGTGTATCTAAACTTTTTTGGTCTAAAGAATATAATATAAGATAATTTAACACATCTATTGATTCTACAATGAGCAAATAGTAGTCTTGTCCTTAGGTAGGCCATAAGGGCCCACTACTAGCCCCAAAATCCATTCTAAGGCAAAGTTACCCTAAACTAGGCTAAGGTATCTAAATTTACTACTATATTTCATCCATAAGTCTTATAGGGGTCCGCATAGGAGTATTTACTTTTTTTGTGTTATCTAGGCTTATAAGGGCCAATTATGTTAGAGATAGATATGTTCTCTTTACTAGTTTCATTTTGGCTGTTTACTTTTAGTATTTGGAGAATTATTCTAGGTTTTACCTTTTCCTTTGACTTAGCTTATTTACCTCGTATTTTATTGTATTTATATTAGATTTAGCTCAGTCAATCTATGATGCCTACAAGTACCCATGGCTTTAGTACTCATATTACACTTATGTACAATTTTGGTGTATATTTGAGTTCTTGTTGCTGCGTTGGTGTTGTGATTATGCCAATCAAATATTGGAGATAGATTAAGCTCTTGGATCCAGACTTGAACTTTTTTTCATCTTTTATTTTTGAGTAGTCTTTTTATTTTGAAACTATTGTATATTTGACTTTGATAGTACTCATATTTTTTGGATTAAAGGCTCTTGCACTTACCTGACTAGGTGATGGGACAATATTACTCTCTTTATTATTTCTCTTTGGTTGTATTATTGTTCTTACAATTTATTGCTCATAATTCATTTACCTGCATATTTTTGGGGTTTATGCCATTTTCCAGTAACTAGCCTATTACGTATAGTTTTGAGTTATGGTTTGCCTTGCCTACTTGGGGGGTAAATTAGGTTCCATCCTAACTCATGAAATTAGATTATGACAAATTAAAATCAAAGCCTAGGTTCACCAGTATTGCTGGTACAAGAGCAAGTGTCTAGCAGTGTCCTCGTGGATCAAAATGATGATGTCCCTTTCTTATCTTTGAGAGGCTATAGGATATTTTTAGGGGATCTTAATTTTCTTCACTCATTTAGTGCTAAGAGTCTTTGTTGGCATTTAACATTTATTTGGTTTTATCTTTTCATAGTTGTCTACGATATGAGCTACTGCGACTAGAGATAAGGACCCTAAGTTTACAACTATGGATCTTGATGGGGTACGTGGACATCGTAGAGATTAAGGCAGATGAAATATACATCCTCAAGTAGAGATCAGGATAGGGAACCTTTTCCAAAGCCTACTCCTACTCTCACTATTAATTTCTTTAACCAAATTAGTGGTGGACCAATGGGCAGGCCAGGCTCCACCAAGGTTATTTCATAATCATTTATTAGAGATGCTCTAGTATATATTTTGGGTTTGGTTGGTAGTAAATCTTTGGATGATGCCTAGTCTCCAAATCAAAGTGGCAGCAAGGTCGAGATACAACCAATTACTGCGGTTCCTTGAGTTGAGATCCCTCCAACACTAGTAGTTACCTAGCTTTCTATGCCTATTGAATAGTAGAAGATGTTGGGTAAATTTTTTGGATTGGCTCTACTTTGGTTTTTTGAGGCATCGAGTGAGGATGCATATGAGTTCTTTATTACTGATAAGGATAGGCTCCATAATTTAGGCCTAGTTAGGACTCATAGTATTGAATATACTAGTTTTCAAGTGGTTCTAGCTGCTCGACATTAGTGGAAAGGGTATTTTTATTCTAAGCCAATTGGATCTCCTCATTGACCTGGACTTAGTTCTCTAAGGTTTATATGGAGAAGAATATGTCTTATTCCTTAGATATTATCTAAGAGACCATCTCTCGAGACTAGATTAAGGTTTTATGACTATTTTAAAGCATAACACTTTGTTTCATAAGTTGGAAAGACATGATACATCTATCTCTCCAATTAAGTATGAGCGGATTAAATGTTTTGTTTGAGAATTGAGAATTACTTTTTGCATGGATACACATTGTTTGGTTGCTACTAGAAAATTATTTATTAAGGTTTTAAATAGTGTGAAGATTTTGGAAGAGTTCCATCATGAAGCCCAAGGTAAGTGATAAGAGGTCATAATACCAAGGTAGTTTTAGTAGGAGCCAAAATGGCTAATAGTTCAGAGGTAGTGGTTTTCAGGGTAGTCAACCTCCATTCTAGTCGTATCAACATCAAGGTCAGTATAGCAAGCCCATTTATATTGCTCTTTAGCTTATTGATGAGGATCAGACTAGCTATAATGATCATCTTATCCAAAGTAGTGGATAGCCTTTGAGAGGTTCATATTTTAGGTTTCTTAGAAAAGATGGCTTCTAAGTCAATTAGATCTTCTAGTTATAGTACAATGCCTAGGGTGTGTTATGATTGTAGGGCCTTCGACCATTTTTCTATAGTGTGTCTCTAATCTGAGGTAGTTGTACTTGCAACTCTAAGTGTTCTGCCAATTAGGAGAGTGCCAACCCAAAATAAAGGTGGTGTACAGGGTTGTTGGTGTGGTCTCTAGGGTGCTCGTGGAGGTCCTTAGATAGGCAGGGCAGGAGATCAATCAAGTACCCATCTAGGTAGTGGGCAAGGTTATTTATATTTTGTGCCTTATAAATCGAAGGTAGAGTCTTTAGATAGTGTAATTATAGGTATGATCTAAGTGTGTCTTCAGCTGACCTTTTGATTTTTAATCTTGGATTTACTTATTTTGATGTATCTGCTTATTTTGCACTTTGGTTAGACTTATCTTTGGATTCTTTATCTATGCCATTATGTATATCTACTCTTGTGGGGTATTTATTAGTAGTGTATTAGGTTTATAGATTATGTTTTGTGACTATTTCAGAGTTTGATACTCACGGTAATGTGATTGTGTTAGATTTGGTGGATTTTTATATGGTTCTGGGCATGGACTAGTTATCTCCCTATCATCCAATCTTGGAGTATTTCTCTAAGACCATTAACTTAACCATGTTCAACATATCGCCTATGGTGTGGAAGGGAACTTTTAGTTAAACATCACAGGTATTATTTTTTATGTTCAGCTTAGAGACTTATATCGAGGGGTTGGGAGTTTTATCTTGTTTATATTTGTGATGTTAGTGTGTAGAGTCCATCGCTTGACTCTATTCCTATAGTTTGTGACTTTTCTAATGTTTGTCATATTTATCTTTCCCATTTTCTTCTAAGAGTAGTATTGAGTTCATTATAAATCTTAAATTGAGAAGTTGACCTATTTTTATGGCACCTTACCTTATGAATTGAGTCATAGGTTGAGTGTTTCTTCTTGGGGTAATCAAGGTTTTATAGGTAATCAAAATTCCTAGCTTAAAGATCTTTTTGTAAGGGTTTTATTAGGCTGAGTGTTTCATCTTGGGGTGATCCTATCTTGTTCATGAAGAAGAGGATAGTTCCTTGCATATTTGCATTGACTACAGGCAGCTTAAAAAGGTGATGGTGAAGAATAGGTATATGTTCCTCATATTGGTGATTTGTTTGACTAGCATCAGGAAGTACCGGTGTTATTTAAGATCAACCTGAGGTCTATCTACCATCAGTCGAGGATTGGGGATGAGGACATCCTAAACCTGTCCTTAAGGATACTCTATGACCATTATGAGTTCTTGCTGATTTTTTGGATTGACCAATGCCCTAGCCACATTTATGGATTTGATGAGCCATGTGTTCAGACCTTATTTTGGACTCCTTCATGATTGTGTTCTATATCATTCTGGTGAACCTATGGAGTAGGGAGAAGTATATGCAATATTTGAGGATTGTTTTCAAGACTTTGAGAGATCATAAGTTTTTTTCCAAACTAACAAAGTGTAAGTTCTAGCTCGAGTCGGTGAGATTATGAAAATTATGGCTATTAGTGATTCCACAAGGCCTATATTGACATCTGAAGTTCATAGCTTCATTGGTTTGGCTGATTATTATAGACGGTTCATTGAAGGTTTTGTTACTATTGCGGCACCGATGACTAGATTAATCCAAAATGAGGTTCCTTTCTAGTGGTATGAGGAGTGTGAGTTGAGCTTTCGAAAGCTCAAGGATTTCCTCACTTGAGATCATATATTTACTCTTCCTATTAAAGGTAAGGGATTCACCATATATTATAATGCATTCCGTGTTGGTTTGGGTTATGTTTTCATGCAACATGGTCGAGTTATTGCTTATTTGTTAAGGCAGTTAAAGGTACATGGGTTCAACTACCCCTCTCATGTTTTTGAGTTGGCAGTGGTAGTTTTTGGGTTAAAGATTTGGAGGCATTATTTTTATGGTGTGCATTATAAGATCTAGGCTGATCATCATAGCCTTCAATATCTTATGACTCAAATGGAGCTTAATTCTAGACAGTGCAGATGGATAGAGTTGCAGAAGGATTATGACATCTCTATTCTATACCATTTGTGAAAAAATAAATATAGTAGAGGAAACCTTAATTTTAAAGGAGGTGAGTATGGGTATCGTGGCTTCTATTTTAGTTTTTGAGAGGTTGTTGGCATGGTACTTCTAGTCCTTAGCCAACTCAATGGTACGTCTTGATATTTCTAATTCCAGGAGGATCCTTGCTACTTTTGAGGATAGATCTACCTTATATAAGTAGATTTGGATGCTAACTTGAGGGTAGGGGACTTTGTATCATCCGTGATTAGGCGATGAGTGGTTAGTAAAGGAAGGTAACAATAGATTCTGAGTGTATTCTGTGATATGATGTCTATGTCTGTATTTTGAGGGTTTTTTACTTGATTTAGTTGGTATTGCATTAGGCTATAGTCCAGATACTCTATTAACCCTGGGACAACTAAGATGTATAGGGATTTAAGGTAGCATTAATAGTGGAGTGTCATGAAGAGAGATGTGGTGGACTTTGTAGCTCATTGCTTATATTGTTAGCAAGTGAAGCCAAATATCAAAGGCCTGGTAGCCTAATTCAGAGATTTCCCATTCCCGAGTTGAAGTGGGAGCGAAACACCATGGACTTTATTAGTGGATTTTCAAAATATCCCGTGGTTTTGATGGTATTTGGTTCATCATATATTAGTTGACCACATCATCGTATTTCCTTTCTATTTAGATATCCTTCACTGCCGATAGGTTAGCCCATATTTATTTTTGTGAGATAGTTCACCTTCATGGAGTACCCATGTCTATCATTAAGACTGCATAGTGTGGCATTTTGTTTGCATTTACAAAATTTTGAATAAATCTTGAAGGGTTAGTGGAAACTAGGAAAATTCCTAGTTCCAGCTGGTGCATCCGCTTAAGTGGACCTTTGGTCTTTTAAACGGAGACCACTTTAGAGGCCAAGTGGTTGCATAAAAGGCCAAGGCTAGTCTAGCCTGGTGGCTTTAGCGAAAGCCACTACTCTAAAGTGAATGTCACTTAAGAGACATCTGGACTACTTTATGGAGGTCAGCCTAAGGCGGGGATCACTTGAACGGTCAAGTTACCGCTTAAGTGGCATTTAGGAGGGCTTTAAATTCAACCCTTTTCCCAATTTTCTCCCCATTTTTCACAAGTCTCAAGAGCATTAAAGCCCTAGAGAGTGTGGAAATTTGAGAGATTGATTATTAGGAGATTTTGGGGTGTTGGTGATAATGCTCAACTCAGTACCATGATTAAGGGGTGAGGCGGTCATTGTCAAACAACCCAACTAGTGTTGTGGTTCAATCCTCAAGGAGCGAATTATAGGCTTCAAAACTTATGGGTGTCCTAGTTACTATAAGTTTACCCAGAATAATAAATAACGCATGTTAAATAAAATATGGGGATTTTGAATTGGAAATGGTTCGTTAACTAACAAAGCACAGATATAACACTTTTGATTTAAGATTAAGAATGGAGAGGGTCTTGGGATTATGCCTACCTAAAGGTAAGGTGTGTGGGAAAATGATGGTTTGGCATGAGTTTTAGTTATTGATCAAAAGATAGGCTTCGAAAGTCATTATTGTCAATCTTTCAATAAAACTACAATGATTTCACCCATTGGCTCTTTCAAGAACCTAACAAGTGTGCAATGTGTAATTACCCAACACCTCAATAAAGCATCCCTATTTCTAGGATGATACTCTTGACATGGCTTACACTCCCGTCACACTTAATTCTAAGATTGCAAAAGGTAGTAAACCATAGACTCAATTTTCCACCATTACTTTGTCTCCCTATAACCCTTTTTCAAGGATGTTATGGGTTACCTCAAGTTTACCTTAGTCCCTCTTTCAAGGATGACAAAGAGTTTCTAGAGTTTAGGGTTTTCACCCATCAAACCCATTTGGAGATTTGGGGTTTTCACCCATCAAATTCCAACTAATAAGCTCAAGCAATGGTGGAATCCATAGTCAGCAACTAAATATCATGAAAACACAAGACCCACACACAATTACACTTTAGTTCAACATAATCCTAAGACTAAATTACTTAGCTACTCATGAAGAAATTAAAGAGAAGTATACCATGAGGATAGTCCAAAACTGTCATTCTTCACAAAATCACTAAGAAATTAAGCCTATAAAAGTACTTACACACTTTCCCTATTAGGGTTTTTTCTTCTCAAATAAAAATTAGTTATGAGGTAAGAAAAAACCAAAGAAGAAAGGGTTTTTAACTATATCTGGTTTGGGATTCGTCTAAGTGTTTTTATAGATCTGCCCCTAGGCTTATTCCTGCTAAACCGCGATCGCGTATGATTGTTCACGACTGCGGTTGTATGATGTAACCGCATTGTGTTGACCGTATTGACAAACCACGAACGTAGATTGAGGACCACAGCTGCAGTAACTGAGGATAATGTAGTCTAGGTCTTCAGCTGCACTCTTTTTGGCTCTCTTTTTATCATTTTCAGCTCCAAGCCACATCTTTTGATCTTCTCAACTCTATGCCTACAAAAAGTGGATATTAGGCATTTTATCACTAATATGTTTCATTCATTTATTGAAAACAAGGTAATGTGCACAAATGTTTAGTGAGAATGAGTGGAAAAATCACCCCTCATCAAAACCCCCAACTTAAGACCTTGCTAGTCCTCAAGCAACACTAGCCCTTATTATGAGACAATTTCATATGTATGCCCTCATTCTATCACTCAATGATTTTGATGACTCAAACGTGATTTCTACCAACAAAATCTTTCCACACATGGGCAAATCGGCTTTTAACAAATCCCCTAAACATAAAATAAAATAGCAAAGGAAGCAATAAACTTTGGGGAGCAACCATGTAACAACTACTAACACTCTAGAAATGACTCACATATTGACTACAATCATGCTATACCTCCGTTTACCTTATTGTACGGAAGATGAAAAAATCACTCACCTCAATTAGTTCACATGCTTCATCACGAGAAAGGAAAAAAAGTCACACACCTAATTACCTATCATGCAACAAGGAATTTTAAGTGCAAGCACTCACTCTCTGAAGAAATTCTCCATGTCAACAAGTACCATGCCATAATCTTACCCCTATTTTCAATCATCACTACAATGACCACACTTGTATGGGAATCACAAAAGGACTTTATGAGCTTGTTATGTAGGTTTAGGGTAGTGCAGGACATTATCTTAGGATGATAACGTGTAATACCCCATACTTTTACCTAGCTTAAATTCATCTAAAACATGTTAAAGACTTGTTTCAAAGATGAATCCACTTTTATACATGTGGTATTTTCAATATTTTCACTTTTTGTCATGTGGGAAATTCAATAAGCTTTCCATTGATACCAAATTTTCCCAAATCCATCACTCAGGTGAAGAGTTAGAGCCTTTTTTGTGAGACGATGTATCACCTGAGCCATCAGCGCGTTGTGGAGCAGGTCAAAATGGCAATCATCAAAATCCAGTGAGCCTCCGTGATTATGGAGAATCACGCTAGGGCTCAAATTAAGAATCATCCTTTTTCAAGTGTCTTAACGTGATACCACCGTATCGTGGTGAACTTCCAGGTCCTATCCAATATTGCAGCCTAATTTCACTGCATCGCGCCATCAGCCCAGTTCCCAGTTGGAAATTTCCAGTGACACGATGCGATAGTGCCAGCCTACCAAATTAAAAAATTTTCTCAGAAATAAAATACGTGTCCAAGGGTTAAAAGGGTCAATTTCTCAACCCTTTATAAAACCCAATAACACATTATTCAGCCATATTTTATCAAAAATACAGGGTTTCTCTCAATGACAAGCTAGGGTTTTCAATTGGAGATTCATATTCAAGACTCAAATTCAAGAATCTCTCTGTCAATCTTTATAGAATCAAGAACTATGGTATGCACAGTGTTCATTCATGGATTCATTTCATCCATGAAGCCCAAAAATCACGTTTTAAATCTTGTATTGTAAATATTTTGTTGTGGATTGATTATGTTCGTGTGATTATGATTGTATGATTCCCAATATGGAATCTTTATATGTTGTTCATGAACCTATGCTAGTATGTGGTGTGAAACATGTGAAATTAAGTTGAAATATAAAGTTTCGTTGTGTTAATTTGATGGTCATGCCTATTCCCTGTGTCATGCATCCTAGGTGTTTGATAAAATGGTTAAGAGAATAGAAACTATGCACTATAGCTTAATTATGATCAAGTGATAAATGGATGCTTTACCCTATGATCAAGAATGACTTCCATGATATTGTGTGCATTATGAATGGTTGAGGGAATGTCCATGAGATTAAGTTAATGGAAGTATGACATGTCTATATGCAATTCCATCCACGTACAATATTATGATAACCACGTGGTTCATGATATCCCTAACTTATTGTATTATAAATTGTTGATATTGGTCAAGTGTTCAAGAAGTCTCAAGTCTTGTCAGTTTTATGCTATCGAGTCCTAGGGGTACTTGTACCTGACAATTTAGCTATGTGCCTAGAGCCATTGTCATGTTTTCACAATACTCTCAGTCAAGCCATGATCAGTAGAATTCAGTAAGTCATGTGACTTAAGAAAACTCAGTAATCTTGGTAACGTTAATATTCTCAGAAATCTCAGTAACTTCAGTACTCTCCGTCAGTCCTCAGATCTCAGTAGCATTCCATCAATTAATGGAACTTAATAAACTCAGTTTAGCTGTGCTAAACAATACCATTAGTGTCAGTTCATTTTAGTAATCCATGATCAGTGTCTATTTAGATGGGAGTAGGAATTAGCACCGAGTTAACCCAATGATGGGAATACATACTGTCAGATGAGGGTGTGATTCTTAGAAGTCATCCTTGCATTCCATAACTATGTAGCCAGCATAGGTTGAGAAATCAAGACTATCAAATAAGGTTTGATGAGGTGGATAAGCACTATCAGATGAGGGCCCCATTGTTCTCTTTTAGGGACACTATCAGATGAGGGTCACTCATAGCTTGTCCTTACTAGTGGCATGGTATTGAAACCCTTCTAATTAGGGTTACAAATTAGACCCTAACTCAACCATAATGGCATATTAGGGGCATGTCGGTTACATAACTACTGCTCACAGTCTCAGTTATAGATCCAGTCTCAGTAATAGAACTCAGTTTAGTTCTACAGAAATCTAGGACTGTCAGATATAGTCAACCCCGTACCGTTTGGAACTCAGCTAGTTCCATTAGTATCAGGACTGTCAGATACAGTCACTCCTATTATTAGTATTTACACTCAGTAATCATGTTATCACAAACTCAGTTAATAGTATATTAATTATACGAAACTTATGTTATCATTATTCAATTTTAGGACTGTCAGATATAGTCAATCAAACCAGTTATTCATAATCAGAACCGTCAAAAATAGTTATTCCTTTATCTGAAATATGACATCAGTTCCTCAGTACTCAACAGACTCAGTCATTCAGTAACCCAGTATTAGTACTCAGATATCAGTAAATCCACATTATTAGAATTCATGAGTCAACGTTAGCATGATCTCAGTTATAGTTACGTATTCATGCATGATTCTCTCGTTCATGTTATACAGTCGGTTATTATTGTTCATGCATATGAACCCTTGTATTTAGCCTACCTCACTTGCATACCAGTACATTCAATGTACTGACGCATTTGTGCTATAGTGTTTTATACCATAGGTTTAGAAACACGAGCTCTCGAACATCCTTAGTAGATCAGACGTTCAAAATCCATACTAGCAGTGAGTCCTCATCATTCGAGGATAGCATGATCATTTTTTAACTTTATTATTTCAGTAGTTTGGAGTTAGTTGGGGGCATGTCCCATCAATTTCATAATTTTTAGATAGTTTAGAGGCTTTCAGACTACAACATATGTTCAGATAGTTTATTTTAGTATTATGCTTTTTTATACCCTATTACAGACATTTATTATATTTAGTATTAGTTCAGTTTTGAACCTTATGGCCTTACAACTTATATTCCGCATATTTACAATGTATTATTCAGTGCTCAGTTATAGATATCATTAATGGGTTAGCTTGTGGTCCTTCGGGGTCATGAGCACCGTGTAGCATTTTGGGTACCAGATTCGGGGCGGTACATAAGGCTACACCCTCCTTAAACTTCTGCATCATAATCCATTCATGCGTTGCTCTTTAGGCCACTTCTTATTTCTTTACTAATTTGCCTATTTTTCCCTTTTTCTTTACTTACATGCTCTTTAACTCTTTTTGCAAACATTTAAAATCTATAAATTTTATTCTTTTAATGGATTTTCTCTTTTTTCAAAGAAAAACCCTTACTTGATTAAGCTTGTAGGCACCTTCTTACGACTTCGTGACTCAACTATACTTCTTTCTCTTTCCGCTAACCACAACTTAGGATTTTAGCCTCAGTTTGTATTTGTAAGTTAAAGAAGGATGGGGTTCAAGAGATGATGAATAGAAGGGTCACAACTTGTAATGTGTTTTCCAAAGAAAAGTCCAAAGGCTCAAAGAGGGTGACTAGGGGTTACTCCTATGTATTGGTAGGCTCTGCAAGTTAAAGTGGGCTTCCAAGATCATAAGATGGCCTATGATTTTTTTACCAACCAAGCATAATAAAAATTTAGTTTTGAAAGACTAATGTAGGAAGTTCCAGATAGTACAAGTACACATGAGATGAAAATAATTAACCTCATACACATGGCATGCGAATATCGTCAAGGGGTTTTAATTGTTTTACCCGTTTGAGACAAAGATGAAGTATTAACTATATTTCTAAAGTCAACATCTTCAAAACCTTCCACATTCATCTTTTCATCTTAAACATCTACTATGGATACTACTTGAAATTCTGCAGTTTATTTTTTTGACTTGCAAATTTTGAAAGAGACTTTATCCTTTTTCACCCTAAACTTTATCTTCCCCATCTTTAGATCAACAATAGCTCTTCCGGTGTCCAAGAAAGGGCGTCCAAGGATGATAGGTACCTCTTTGTCCATTTCACAATCCAATACCACAAACTCCGTTGAGAGTATAAACTTGTCCACTTTAACAAGGACATCAAACAAAATTCCCACCGGCCTTTTGATGGACTGGTCTTCCATGAAAAGTCACATAGAGGTCGGTGTAGGGATATCCAATCCGAGCTTTTTGTAGATGACAAAAGGAATTTGGTTGATGCTCGCGCCAAGGTCACATAGAGCTCTTGCAAATTAATGTATCCCAATTGTGCAAAGGATGGTGAATGCTCTGGGGTCATCCTTCTTTTCCGCAACCTTACTATCCATGATATCACTACACCCATGGGTCACCTCAATGGTTTCACCTTCAGTAAGCTTCTTTTTAGCCATCAACTTTTTCATCAACTTAGCATATCGCGGGATATCTTTGATTGATTCAAGCAATGGGATATTTATCGATAGGTTGCTAAGTTTTTCCATGAATTTTCTCAATTTCTCACCTTCCTATCTTTCATGAAATCATTGTGGGAATGGGGGAGGAACTTGGATGGTTGGACCTGCATCACCATGTGGCTTTCTAGCTTCTACCACTTTTTCATCACTTTTCTCAATTTCTTTCTCATTATTTGCTTCTTTTATTTTGGGAGTCACTTCCTTTCCTTTTTCCTTGATTAACTTCTCACTCACATCTCCTATTAATGTCTTATTAAGTACCTTCCCACTCCTTGTGACAATTGGTAGAACTTGGGCATCATTCTTTAGATTAGTAATCTTGTCACTTGGGAGTCCACCTCTCGGCGTGGCATTTAATTGCATGGATATTTGAACAACTTGGGTTTCTAATTGCTTAATAGAAGCGGAGTGGGACCTCACAGTTTGAGAAAGTTGAGAAAAATCACCTTTCAACTCATGGACCATTTTATCTATTCTTTCTACTCTATTCAAGATCCTTGTCAATACATTCTCGGTCTTGAATTTTTTGAGGTTGACGATATTTGACTCTTTCACTTTCGCCCATTCATGAGGAGGAACATAATGGTCATAGTCACATTCCTAATCTGTCCAATCTCTATCCCTCTCATGGTCCATCGAAACTTGATTCCTATCTGTCCTAAGATAGGCGGGGCAGGAACCCCCGAGTAGTTAAAGAAATAACAGATTTCCTCATTCAAATTATTTGGCTCTTTGTTATCTTCATAAGATTTTGATGCTACGACATTAACCGGTTTCACAGGTACGCCCATAACAGGCTTTGTCAAGAGTTTGGGTTGGGTCATCATTTTCTCAATGTCATACTTCTTTTCTTTATTACACTATCTTTGTTCATTATCAACCATGGAAGTTGTAGAAGGCATCTTGGGAGCTTCGGTTTCTTGGGTATGCGAACCCTGATTTTTCTTAGACAATTCTCCAATCAATAGAAAGGCCACATGGTGGTGCAACTTCTCTAGGGAACCACCCACTGCATTATCTACCACTATTTTTTTAATTGGATCAACGGAACGGTAGAATATTTCGAAAAGCATTTTCTTTGGGACTTCATGATTTGGGCATTGAGAAAGCTTACCATTAAACCTTTCCCAAGCTGCAAACAAAGGTTCTCTATTTATTTGCCAAAATTTACAATCTCATCCCATTTTTAAAGAATTTTTTATGGCGGGAAATATCTATCAAGAAACACCTTAGTAAGTTCATCCCAAGATGTAATTAAACTGGGTGGAAGTGAGTGGAGCCATGAAACTAGCTTGTCCATTAATTAGAACTACAAAAAGTAAAGCTGAATGGAATCTGGAGTAGTGTGTGGTAAATTGAACAGTGCACACACATCCAAAAACTTCTTCAAATGAACATTTGGGTCCTCAAAGGCTTGACCTCCATATAATCCTTTCATTTGCAATATATAAAACATGACGTTAGTCACATAGAAGACTCCATTCCCATTATTTGGTGGGATACGGATTGCCTTTGTTTGCCCTACTTCATTTAGTGGGCCCTCAATCTCTAGAGGGAAATCAAAGGGGCTTATGTTGCTTATGCTATCACTCATTGTTCCATTAACACTCCAATCACCTAAAATAAGAATTGAAAATAATAAATAAAGTAAATTATATCACTCTAGGTATTCCCAAGTAAGAATCACACTGCACAAGTGATATATATATTTGGCGTCGTTTTGATAACGCTCAACTCACTCCCATGATTAAGGAGTAAGGCAATCGTTGTCAAACAACCCAACTAGTGTTGGGGTCGAATCCACAAAGAGAGATTTATAGGTTTCAAAACTTATGGGTGTCCTAGTTACTATAAGTTTACTCGGAATAATAATAACTAAGGCATGTAAAAGAAAATAGGGGGGTTTTTGATTTTGAAATGGTTCATCAACTAACAAAGAAAAGATATAATACTTTTGATTTAAGATTAAGAATGGAGAGGATCTTGGGATTATGACTTCCTAAAGGTAATATGTGTGGGTAAATAATGGTTTGGCATGAGTTTTAGTTATTGATCAAAAGATAGGCTAGGTAAAAAGTCATTGTAGTCAATCTTTCAATAAAACTACAATGATTTCACCCATTGGCTCTTTCGAGCACCTAACAAGTGTGCAATTTGTAATCACCCAACACCTCAATCAAGCATCCTTACTTCTAGGATGATGCTCTTTTCATGGCTTACACTCTCTTAACACTTATTTCAAAGATTTCAAAAGGTAGTAAACCATAGAGTCAATTTTCTACCATTACTTTGTACACCTATAACCCTCTTTCAAGAATGTTATGGGTTACCTCAAGTTCACCTTAGTCCCTCTTTTAAGGATGACAAAGGGTTTCTAGAGTTTGGGGTTTTCACCCATCAAACCCATTTGGGGATTTGGGGTTTTCACCCACCAAATTCCAACTAATAGGCTCAAGCAAGGTGGAATCCATAGTTAGAAACTAAAAATCATGCAAACACAACAACATCCACACATAATTACAATTTAGTTCAACATAATCCCAAAACTAAATTACTTATCTTTTCATGAAGAAAGTAAAGTGAAGTATACTCTAAGAATTATCTAAAACATTATTCTTCACAAAATTACTAATAAATTAAGCCTCCAAAAGTAGTTACACACTTTCCCAATTAGGGTTTCTTCTTCTCAAATCAAAACTAGTTATGAGGTAAGAAATACACAAAGAAGAAAGGGTTTTTGCTTATATATGGTTTGGGATTTGTCTAAGTGTATTTACAGATCTTTTACTGGGCATATTCCCGCTGAACCGCAATCACACATGACTGTTTGTAACCGTGTCCATGTGATCGGGGTTGTCTGCCGTGACCGCATTTGCTGACCATCTTGACTGACCACGATAATGGATTGAGGACCGCGGTTGCGGTAACTGAGTCTGATGTAGTTTAGGTCTTCTGCTGCACTCTTCTTTGCTCCCTGGCTGATGTAGTTTAGGTCTTCTGCTACACTCTTCTTTGCTTCTTTTTTATCATTTTCTGCTCCAATCCACATCTTTTAATTTCCTTAACTCTATGCCTGCAAAGAGTGGATATTTATTTAGTCAAAACACAGTAATGTGCAAAAATGTTTACTGAGAATGAGTGGAAAAATCACCCCTCATCAGTTGGATAGCTAAGAATAATAATTTTCTCATTAAAATCCTTGTAATTTTCTGATTAATTATTGGTTTAATTTCTCTATTTATCCCAAATTGCTAGATTATTATTGTTTTAGTTTTAGTATAATTTGAGCTTAGAATTTACCCATTCTTGAGGATAAATAATCCTTAAACATACTAGGACTGTGATTATTCAAGCAGGCCCCACATTAGATTTTGAAATGATTTTAGATTCGAATCATAAAAATACAAACCATTGTTCTTGTATTAGTGCATAGATTACAATTTTTATAGTGTGGCATCGTGCAGAAGCTTCTCAGAAGGGGAAATCACCTATTTAACAAATTTTATTGGGATTTCTTTGGCATCCAGGTAGGCTAGCTTTTCTTTTAGATTAGGATTATTTATAGTATCGATATAATATCATATTAGATTTGGGTTGGGGATAAGAATTTGGATTCATATTTGTTATGATTTGGACTAATTGTCTGGTTAGTAAATTTTAATTAGGCATGATTGACTTAGTTACTCATTATTTAGGTGGAATTTCTACTTAGAATGCAATGAGTCTTAATTAGTACCTTGTATAAAATTTGACACCTAGTTTATTTTGGATAGAATTAGCCTTAGAATGGATTTTTGAGGTTAGACATTAGCCCCTCCAGCCCACCTTACGCCAAGATTACTATTAGCTCCTTGTAGACTTAGTAGGCATGTTGCATTATCTTATTTATGTTCTTGAGACCGAGTAGGTTTGGTGTATTATGTCTTATTCTAGATGGGTACACGAGATATGGTATGGCTGATTTAAGTTCGATAAATTATGATATTTATTCCTTAATCAAGTACAACACCTAAGATGGTATTTCTCTAGTTCAAGTTTGGTATTCATGATATTATTCTCTGGTTCAAGTCTAACATATGATATTTTATTAGATTATTTACTTTAGTTGTGTCTTCTAGGCTTATAGGGGCTCAATTATGTTAGCGATAGCAATATTTTATTTACTAGTTTCATTTCGGTTTTTTACTTTCAATATTTGGAGCATTATTCAGGTTTTCCCTTTTTCCTTTGACTTAATTTATTTACCTCACATTTTATTGCATTTATATTTTTATTTATCTTAGTTTGTTGATGATGCCTACTAAGTACCCATAGCTTTGGTACTCATACTAAACTTTTGTACCTTCTTGGTGTAGGACTGAGTACTAGCTATCGCCGTTGATTTTGTGATTGTGCTGGTCAGAGTTCAGAGACAGGGTGAGCTCTTAGAGCCGGAGTTGACGTTTTCTCCATCTTGTGTCTTTTGATAGTTTTTCTATTTCAATACTATATTGTATTTGACTTTAATAGTACACATATGTTTTTGGATTAGAGGATCTTGTATTGACTATAACTCTTTTTTTATTTATCATCCATTATGTTGTTGCTCGTAATTCATTTACTTGCATATTCCGGCATTCATGCCATTTTCCACCAACTAGCCTATTACATGTAGTTCTGGGCTACAATTTCACATGCCTACTGGGTGGGTAAAGTAGGTGCCATCATGAATCATGAAATCAGGTCGTGAAACATACAAGTAAGAAGTAGTAATTGACACACAAACATCAGCTTCCTTCTCAATACCACCCTTTCCAATAAGTATATTTCATATTTAATAAAGAGATTTCCATATATGGAAAGTGTGTCATCATACAATAGTAGATTTCAATCGATTTGTAGCCTTCAAGAGAGGAGACACCCACATTATCACAAGGAATTCCACTAGGCACACTATCAGTAGCCATGTCATCATTAATTAAAAGATTATCCCTTTAATTAAATCCCACCTCAAGATTCTCATGATAAGAAAAAGAAATTAAACCAACATAACAAATTCGTTACAACTAACCAAAGATACAACTTGATTAGATGCAAGATCAACTTCATTTTCATCATCACTAAATTGAGGATCATTTAGTGTCACGATCCAAAAATCAAGAGCTATTATGGCATTTGTTGCGGCAAACCTTGACTAGTAAGCCTATCACCCAAACAAATATAAAAAGGAAAAACAACACCATAACCCAAGGTAAGGCTGATAAAACAAAGTCGAACCACACAATTACACAACTAGCATAAATACATAAAAACAACACAATAAATAACCCCAAAATTCGATGTTACATTGTAAGAGCCAACTAAATATAACTCGAGCCATAATATACATTGTATGTCTAAAATTGAACAAACCCTACAATACAAGTAAGACATAGTCTAAATAAGAATAGATAGAAGGTCAACTCTGAATGCATAGGTCAACTTCTACCTTGAAGATAACTCTAAGCATTGCTTGAATCAGCTATCGTATGACACACTCGTACCTAGATTTACACTGAAAGGGACCAGTAAGGATGAGAATGGTCTATTTATACTCAATAGTTATTATATCCTGACTGAGCAAAGTACAAATTAATACGAAAGGCATGTCACCTACACTATGAAAATGTCCGAAATGGTAGCTCACATTGTTTCCACTAACAGTTCTATAATATTCACATATACCAAAATATAAGTACAAGAAAGAAACATAAATAGAAAAATATTGAATAAAACACATCAAGAGGTATAAATACATATCACAACAAGAATGAAAATACAACACAAAATGTACACAATAAATTAAATGCAATGAAGAGGATGATGATGTGATACCTGAGGTTGTCGCACAACCTTCGCATACACCTAACGAGCTATGCTTTTAGGTAGGACCCATGAGGGTTAATCAAAACATATACAATTCAATAACCCATACCAATCCAATATCATAACTCTTCTTTGGCATATTCAACAACAGAGGGTTTTAAAGATGTTACATTTTCTGTCAGAAAAAGCCAGTATTACACGTATTTCCACGGTGGTACAACTGTTCCATGAATGTATATGCTATGAGGATGTAATTTTCATAACCAACAAGAATGAGAATTTTCAAATTCAACCAATACACCAATACATGTTAGCAAAAATCAATTAAATATGCCAACCATTCATGATCCATCATAATCTACATGACAATAGAGAAAAATATACAACAATATGTCACTCATACCACGTAAATTCCAATTTAAGTTTTTTCACCAAAAAATATACAATCCAATATACATACACAAGGCCAACAACATCATATAAGAACCTACGACGTCTGACATAAAAAATAATGTCTAAAAACCACAAAATAACTACTTAGGCACCCACACATTCAAACAAAAATAAAAAATCCATTTCATGATTAGTTCACATATACATAACATGATTTTATACCAATATTGACTACCCAGCCCAATATGAAAAAATTAATCCATAACCTACCTCTAATGCCTAAAACCTATCCAAAAAACCTTCAACATGGAGCTTTTGCCACACAAAAAAAGTTGAAACAAACTAAAACATACAACTATGCAATCTACACGTCAAAAGAAAGCCAACGATATCCACATTACCTAATTCCAAGTTGGGGTCAAAACGAATCCCCAAAGAGTTTTCGAAAAAAAATTAGTGAAATGGAAATTTTTAGTCCAAAAATATATTTCTCATTACTAAAGGAAGTCATAGAAGAAAATCCAAGTGAAAAAAAATTGAAATTGGTGTTTAAATCCAAGAATTACTAATTTAGACCTTACGGGCAAAAATCCCAATTTCCACTTTTAAATTCAAGTTTTAACAAGATTTAAATGATAAGATTCAAAGAAAAATAATTGAAATCGGGATTTGAAGCTTACCCAAGTTTAAGAGTAGAAGAAATCATCTAGAAACTCGAAACAGCAAGCTTCATGTCTAAAAAATGTTGATAAATTGCAAAAAGAGAGTATTTATATCGACCAAATATCGCTTAAGTAATCACAGGATCGCTTAAATGGCCATCTCTTAATAGACTACGTTTCGCTCATGTGATACCCACTGGCATGCCCATGTGTCGCGTAAGCAACCCAATGGTCACTTAAAAGATAGTCACTTATGCGATAGAGGATGCACCTAAGCGACATCACCGGATGTCCACCAGGTCGCTTAAGCCGTACACCAGCTAAGTGGTGCACCAACGAGAGACTTAGTGAATTTTAAGTCTCTACGAACCTGTCGAGATTCATCCAAAATCCCAATGACGTAAACAAACTATGGTACCCTATCAAATTTCATGCTCAAACTCAAAAGCGATATCAAATTTAAAAAAAAATGGTGTGTTGACAAAGTTGACCCCTAAAATCCAATTTCACAACTTTCAGATGCTAGGGTCGAAATGAGATATAAGAGGCATAAAATCATAGCAACCATGTTATAATTCCAGAATTGAAGTTCTAGATTTGCTGGTACAGTCCGTTTTTCCATACGATGCATAGATCTATAAATATTGACCAAAGTAAACTATAAGGCCTTTCCAGCCATCAATTACCACTAACTTGCACAAATCACATCAAAATGTATTGGGGGCCATGCAAATCATCTCCACACCCCAGAAATACCAAAAAAGCACCATGAGGAGGGGTAAAATGGTCAAGTTACATAGAAATAATAATTCAAAAAAATCACCAAAAGTCAAGTCGTTACATCATCTGCCACTAAAATACTAGTTCGTCCTCAAACTAAAGGCAAGAGAAATAACTGAATTAGTGAAAAGCTAGGGATAACTACCACGCATATCAAACAAGACATCCTAATTAGCCTCATCCATGGGTCGATGTCTCCACTGGACCTTAAACACTAGACTATCTTTTGAATGGAATTATCAAACATCCCTGGTTAAAATGGAAATGTCCTGAACAAATGACACCCTCTAATCTAAATAGACTAAGTTCGAACAAATGATATGAGACTCATCCAAAATGTAATGCCAAATAATAGAAGCATGAAAAACTAGATAAACAGTTGAAAATTCTGGGGGCAATGCTAACTCATAAGCCACATCCCCATTAGCTCAAAGAATCTCAAAAGGTCTAATATATCTAGGGCTAGGCTTGCCCCTCTTTCCAAAACTCATCACACCTTTTATGGGTGAAGTATAAAAGAAAACTCGATCATTAACACTAAATCTTCAAGAATGAAGTCTACAATCCTTACAACACTTCTGGCTACTTTGAGCAGCTTGAATTCTATCCTGAATGATCCAAACTCTACCCAAGGACTCACAAAGTATATTCGTCCCTCGAGGTCTAATTTATGAAACCCTAAACCAGCCAACTGCATAGCAATAATTTTTACTATACAAAGCCTTGAAAGGAGCTATCTCAGTAAAATGGTAGCTATTATTAGACGCAAAACCTGCCAAATCTAGATGTTGCTCCCATTAATATCAAAAGTCCATCACACAAACATATAACCTATTCTCCAAAACTTGAATAGTTTGTTCTGATTGACCTAAGATCAACTTAGTATCCAACTTCTCCTGTAAAGTCTTCCAAAAGTGAGATATAAACACTGAACTTCGATCTGAGATGATAGAACTAGCACACCATAAAGGCAAACTATCTGTAGAATAGAGATATGAGCCAACCTCTCAATACAAAAAGAAACTCGAACAAAAATTAAATTAGCATACTTGGTCAATTAATCCACGATAATCCAAACACTATCATAACTATGAGAAGTATATGGCAATCAAGTAACTAAGTCTATAGTGATTTACTCCCATTTCCAGTTGATAATGGGTAACCTCTAAAGCACACCACTAGGCCTCAAATGGTCGGCCTTCACCTGCTGGAAACATATGTAATAAGCTACAAAATCCATTACATCCTTCCTCATACCATCCTACCAATAGTGTTGTCTCAAATCACAATACATCTTAGTCACTCCCATATGGATGGAATATTTAGAACAATGAGCCCCTTTAAAAATCAATCTAATCTAATCACCCACTCTAAAGACACAAACTCGGCCCCCAATCCTCAAAACACCATAAGAATCAAGTGAGGCTTCCTTAGTCTCTCTACTTAACACCTTATCCTAAATCATACTTAACTAACATTATCAAACTAAGGATCCCAAATATGATCCATCAACGAAGACCGAGCCTCAATAAATGTCAAAACACATCCAGAAATCAAAATATCAAGCCTAACTATCTAGTTAGCCAAGGACTGAGCCTCTAACGACAAAGGACTTTCATGGGTCAAAGGATGTGCCTAGCTAACCATGCTAGTCGATTTTCAGCTAAAGTTATCAACAACCTCATTAGCCTTGCTTTGATGATACAATAAGAAAGTCATAATCCTAAAGTACGTCAAGCCAATGATGCTACCTCATATTAAGATCTCACTGGTGAAAAAAATTGAAGGCTATAATGATTCAAGAATATCTCACAATGGACTCCATATAAGTAGTGCCTCTAAAACGTAGAACCAAATTAAATTATGTGGAACTCCTGATAATGGGTAGGATAATTTATCTCATAGGGCATCAACTAATGAAAATCATACGTAATCACCTTACCCTATTGCATCAACAAACACACAACATAATACCTAAAGCATCACAAAAGAGTGTAAAAATCACACCCTCCTCGGGCAGAGTTAAAATAGGAGCCAAAGTTAACAAAACATTGAGATTTGAAAGCTCACCTCACAAGTAGTAGACCACTAAAAAGAAAACTTTTTCTAAGTCAACTTAGTCAATAGAGCTTCAATAGACGAAAAAACCCTCAACAAAGCACCAATAGTAACCTTCTAATCTAATAAAAGTCTAAATCTCAATAGGTGAGTGGGCTTAGCCTAATCACGAATTGCAGCCATCTTGGTCAGATTAACCACTATGCCATAGTTGGTCACCATATAACTGAAGAAAGAAATAGACTCCAACCATAACTAACACTTGGAGAACTAAGCGTACAACTTCTCTTCTATAACTGCTCCTTGTGATCGGTCTCACTCTTGGAATAAACCAAGATATCATCTATAACTACAACAGGGTATTGAGATATGGTTAAAATACCTAATTTATTAACTCTATAAATATAGTTGGGCCATCAGTCAACCCAAAGGACATGACCAAGAACACATAATGACTGTATCAAGTTGGAAAAGCTATCTTTGGAATACACAAAGCTTTAATATTTAACTGGGAATACACAAATCTCAAGTCAATCTTTGAAAATATAGAAGCATCCTAAATCTGATTGAATAATTCATCAATACAAGGAAGAGGATACTTATTCTCAACCATCACATTGTTCAATTATAGATAATTAATACACCAGACACATAGTCCCATTCTTTTTATTCATAAAAAAGACAAGAGCACCCTCAAAGTAATACACCAGGTCAGGTAAATTCCTTATCCAACAACTCTTATAATATATCCTTTAATTCATTCAACTCTGGTAGGTTCATCCTATATGGAGAAAAATAAACGGGCATGGTGCCTGGATTAACATTAATAATGAAGTCAATATCATAATCTGAAGGAATACCAGGGTAATCCATAGGAAACTCATCAACAAACTCATGGACAATACAAATAGAGTCCAAAAAAGGCATAAAATTAATACTTGTATCATTAATATGAGCCAAATAAGAAAAACACCCTCTCTTAACCAAATAATGAGCCTGAAGGAAAGATATATAACTCTCTTGGGACCCAAATAAAGTGTACCCGTCTAAGCTATACTTGGCATACCCAGTGAAGCTAAGGTCACAATCTTAGTATAACAGTCCAGGATATCATGGTACGGAGCTAACCAATACATACCTAAGATGACATTGTAATTTACCATATCTAAGACAATAAAATCCACCCAAGTCTCATACCCAGCAAAGGTCACAACACACTTGATCCAACACTAAACATTCTTCTACAACTGTAAATATATGGATAGGCATGGAAAGTAAATTAGTAGTAAAATCAAAATCCAAAGTAAAATATGCAGAAACATAGGAGAAAGTCAACCCCAAATCAAAAACATATATTACAGATCTAAAACAACATGTGATAACATCTAAAGAATCTTCCTATAGTCTAGAGGATATAGAATAATACTATCCATGACTACAACTTTACTGAGTAGCACCATGAGCAAAACCATGAGCATCACTACCTCCTCCTCATGCATCTTTAGTAGAACCTCTACCTCTTCTAACTGAAATAGAAGTAACTCTAAAATCAAGATAAGGATAGTCATTGGCTAAATGGTCAACCTTATCACACATAAAGCAACCTCATCCGACTCAGAGATCTAAGATCATACAACTTTTATCTAGAATAAGTTAAGAACTTATAGGCATCCTCTCCCACAACACCACTTGAACCTAGAGGACACATATGAGTGAACCTCTTAAACATCTTTTAGTCCCTAGGAGACATAACTATACTTATAAGAATAAGAGACATTGGGAATTTGGCTAGCTGGGATGTCACGTAAGGAGGTAACACAAATAAAGGTTGAACTTTAAATCTCGGAATACCATACTTAAATATAGGTATTACAAAAGAAAAAATATTCAGTGTCTGTGGGGTACCATAAGCAAATATCGGTATTATTGGATGATCTAAACTTGGAATTAGAGGAACATCATAAGCACACTCTGGCATTGATAGAGGTACAATACTCAAAGTTGGAGGATCACCAACTGTACTAAAAAATACCATCCAAAAGGGTCAAGAATTGAATCAAAAACCCTTCTAAGATTGGGGTAGAAGAACTCTATGGAACCAGAGTGATCCTTATATCTCTAGCATGATCAATGAAGATCAGGGTAGAGCCCCTAAGTACTAACTCTGGATAGGTTAGATCCTTCTGCCTGCCCTGTACCTTGGGACAATCCATGACCTACAACTCATTCTCTAGACTAGTATCTCTTCTTAAATAATAGCTCCATATCTCTAGCCTCACAAGATCTAGTCTTACCATATTTATAGAAAATAGAAAAATATGATTTAGAACCCAAGGTATGAAAGGTCCACATGATAAGAAAAAATAAGGAAAGTTACCTAAAGATATCTTATAGCTTCTTAAATATATATACAAATGTCTATGTACAAATCCATGAGACTCTACTAGACACTGTATTCCTACACTGATGAGATCATTGAACTTGGATGCTCTGATATCAATTAGTCATGACCTAAAAACTAAGGTTCATGTTAGTACTTGTCGCGAAAAACCTTGATAAGTAAACTTATCACCTAAACTGATATGAAATGGGAAAACAATACCAAAAAAAAAACAAGTGAAACACCTTAGGTTTTGGTCCTTAGAAATTTCCTAGGTTTTGGACTTTTTCGACATTATACAACTAACCATACTAGTCATATGGTGAGGGTACAGGTTAGGTGACCCAATTATATGTTATCCAGTGCTAGGTGGTATTGGTGGTTGAGTTTTTAGAAGGGTACAACTTAGGTAGGTATGAGTCATATAGTGGTTGACAGGTTGTAGGTTTGGTTTTTCCTTTACTTAATCTAAAAATTAGTAACTTAACTTACATTTGAGTATGAGTGGGTCACCATGATTCATGAGATAAGGTATGAGTGGTATAGTCCAACTCATATATTGGACAGTGTCAACTCCTCATAACTCTACCTAGGGTACGATTGCATAGTACTAATTATATGGTTTGTTATAGATTGGTTTAGGTGGTCGTATATTGGACAATATTGGAGGTCCAAGGGATACCTAGGGTGTGAGTTATGGGTACCACTCATACGCTAAGGTATAGGTGGTATAGTAGAGTCATACCCTCCAGCGAAAAAATAATATAATTTAAGATGGGGGAATTATGACATTTCCCCTTATAACTCCTTAGGACCCCATGGCTTAAAACACCTTTTTGGAGTTTCATTAATCTATTTGAAATAAAAAAAACACTTTAAACTCTCTCAAAATCTCTAAGGGATCTTGGGTTAAGTAAAAGCTAGGGTTTCCTCAATGTGGTCTATTGAGGCTCATACGGGTGATTTATTTTCACCTTCTTCTCAATCTAAGGCATGATACTCCACCCTCAATGTTAGTTCCAACTAAGGCATGTTCTATGAATTGTTTTCATGGCATAATTATTGTATGGTTTTGGGTTTTCAAATATATGTTGGGTTTTTTTGTTATAAATGCTTGGTTATGGTTTTCCCATGTTTTGATTATGGATTTATATATTTTGATGGTCATTTGTACATTTGGTTGCATGTGAATTGTTAATTGGTACTTGGTTTTGGTTTTAGTTTTGGTTTTGGAAATATTATACCCCCAATATGTTTTATAGAATGCCTATGAGAATATGTTTACAATATTTTTGAACTTTTAAAGGAACTATTGGATGGTATATCTTAGTAATAGAAACCTAAATGGTATAAATGGATTAAATAGTTTGTGTTAAATTATAAGGTCTTAGTGGTTATGGTTGGTCTAAATGGCAGCCTTGTGGGGTACAAAGGAATCCCCCAAGCTAAACATCATATTAATCACTTGTGGGGTACATGTGATTTCCATGAGTCAACTTAATAATGTAATCTATAGGTACATGGGGATCCCTTCTACTTAAAAGGGATGGTAAGGATATTCCTTGCAATCTATAGTCGGTATGACAAGACCACTACCTATAGCCTTGGTTAATAATAAATAAAATAGTGGTTTCGTTGTGTGGTAATGGTTTTAATTAGGAAATGATAGTAGGGTGTGATAGCTAATCTTGAAGGTGTGAGTCCAATGGACAGACACTGGAAACTTATGTTTACCTACATGAGGATTGGTCATTGAGACCATATATGATACTTACGATGTGCATGAGAATCCCTTATGTACACTTGTACATATGTAACAATGAGAGTGAAGGGTACTCGAGACTCCCATACTCTTGTATAATCTCCAGTTCATGCGGCGACATGCATCTGGGCCCATTTGGGTGGTTCTAGGATAGTTAAGCTACACATACCCAGGTTAATGGTTTTAAAGAATTGCTAAACCCGATTCCCTTTCCAGTATGGTTATATCTATATATGTGTATGGTTGTGAATACATAAGGTTAGTTGTAAATGCATATGGTTATTTTATTTGGTTTTAAAGGTTGATATTATTTTATCCTTATACTGAGTACATGCTAGAGTTTACTCGCTAACCCACATTCAGACGGCTGTATCCTCATTCGATGCAGGAACTGACCATTCTAAACAGACTTTGGATCAACTTAGTTGGATTGAAGTGGTGAGGTTTCATATTCTAGAAGGCTCCATTTCATATCTTGGATGTCCTTACATACTCTAGTGATTTCATAGACATTGGTTTTTGCCATGGATGGGGGCATATCCCGATTGAATATTGTTTTACTTTTGATTAAAGGCTTTGTGGAACTAATATGGGTTGATATGGGTGGTGTCATTATTTGTGTCAGTATTAGTATTGCCATTAATATTAGGGTTGATACCATTGAATTATATTTATGATTGTACCACCCGTTTATGATATAGACTCATTCTTGATTATGGTTTTGGTTTGGTTTTGGTTCTTTGTTGGATATTCGTTGGTTGAACTTTCTTAGCTTAGTCCCAGTTATAGACCTATCCCAGAGTTTGGACTTGTAATAAATGATATCTTGTTATATGTTTGGAATTCATCTAACTCAGAGTACGTGTTTGGAGGTTGGGTAGGGTAACGAGGGTAGTCCCCGGTCCTGGTTGGACTTAGGCTGCCTATTACGAAAAGGCGCTAGTTTTGGTTGCATCATGTTGGTATCAGAGCTTTAGGTTCATGGTTAATTAGGAGTCTATAAAGAGATGTCGAGTAGAGTCTCTTTTAAGAGTGTGTAGCCCGCCACAATCATAAAAGAGAGGATATGGGGCATTTAAAAATGTTTCTCTTTATTTCTGTTTTATTTTCAAGGTTGGAGCATAAGGTATTGGATTATTCTGATTTCTATTTACTTGTATATCAGATCAAGCCCTGATGATCTAAAGTTCATAGAAATTCACTCGTCCCAACTGGGGATAATATTGATGGGAGATGTTCTACTCAGGGGATCCATTCTCGGTCTAGTAGTCCAGTCCTTGATATTTCTTAAGTTACACTGATCCCTTTTTGTCCTCCTCAGGCTTCTTAGGCAGATGTGATGAATGTGGAGTTTCATCAGTAAATTTATGTGATTGCTCAGTTCGTAGATTTTCAGACTGAGCATGGTTCATTTGGTATTGCATCTTCTGTGGCCACAAGAGTTGGCAGTTCATGGGGTTTAGTTCTTTAAATTTTACTAGTGTAAAGGTGGATAAGATTCCTCATGGTTTTTTAGATGAGATGGAAAAGATCTTCAGGGTCTTGCAAGCCAAGAATATGGAAGGGGTGATTTTTATAGCCTATCAACTAAAGGAGATGGTGTACCAATGGTACGAGGAATGAGATCATGAAAGTGATAAAGTAGATGAGTCATCTCTGTGGGATACATTGTCTAATACTTTTCTTGACCACTTCTTTCCTCAGTTATTGAGGGAAGCAAAAATGGAGGAATTTTTTAATCAAAAATAGGGGAAGATGTTGGTCAAGAAGTGTGCCTTGAAATTTCACCAACTGTCTAGGTATGCTATGAATATGGTATCTGATATAAGGAACAGGATAAAAAAGTTTTCTTTAGGACTAGCTCATGAGTTTATCCATGAAAGCAAGACTGTATTGTTGATCCAAGACTTGGATATCTCTAGGTTGGTTGTTCATATGCAATAGATGGAGGTGAAAAAAAGGGGGTAGGCTGAGATAGGGCAAAGTCAAGGTAAGAAGTTTAGTTTCTCAGAGTAGGGTTGACAATAACAAGATGGTCAGGATATTGGTAAGTGGCCAAAGAAAAGTTGGGGAGTTCTGGTTCTTTCTCCATAACTAGTGCTCTTTACCTGAAGCAGTTGGGTGATAGGCATTAGTAGGGTGGCAACAACTTTAGAACATAAAGTGCCTAATCTCAGTATAGTGGGGCTCTGTCAGCCTCATTATGTCCACCTTTTAGGTTTTATGGTCAGTTACATCGAGGATTCTGTGATAAGGGGAAGGACAGGTGCTTCAAATATTGTTTGCCAGGCCATATGCTTAGAAATTATTCGGTTGGTCAAGTTGCTTTAAGAGATAATAAGACTCTGGTTGCCTCTTCATCTGCTACTGCACCAAAGGTTGCAACTTTTGTATCTATTTCTGCTTCAGGTGTTGGCACTGGATGGAATAGGTTATATGCTCTCACTAATCAATAGAAGTTTGAGGCATCGCCCAATGTGGTGATTGTTACATTTCAACTCTTTTCTCATGATATCTATTGTTTACTTGATCTAGGGTCCACTCTCTCTTATGTGACCCTATTTATGGCTATGTATTTTGCTTTTAATCCCAAGGTTATTTCAAATTCTTATTCTATTTCTACCCCAACAGTTGACTCTGTGGTTGCTAGTAGAGTCTATAGGGGGCTACGATATGTATTGGTAGTAAGTAAGCTTTTGTGGATTTTTTTAAATTAGATATGATGGATTTTGATGTCATTCTGGGGATGGATCAGTTACATTTGTGCTACATGTGCTTAGATTGTCTGACCCATAAGGTTATCTTTAGGTTCCCCAAAAAACTAGTTATTGAGTGTTAGGGTGGTTCCCTAGCTCCTAAGGGGAGGTTTATATCATATCTTAGGGCTCAAAGGTTAATCTTTAAAGGGTGTCTCTTTCATATGGTTTGGGTTAAAGACTCTAACTCGAAAGGTCCTTCTTTGCATTTGTTTTTGGTGGTGAATGAGATTCCTGAGGTCTTTTAGGATGATCTTCCTGGTTTTCCTCAGTTTGGGATTGATTTGGTTCTAGACACTCGACCAATATATATTCCTCCTTATAGGATAGCTCCGACTGAGTTGAGGGAACTCAAGGAGTAACTTAATGACCTTTTAGATAAGGATTTCATTTGTCCTAGTGTTTCCCCATGGAGTGCACCGGTGTTATTCATGCACAAGAAGGATGGTTTCTTTTGGATGTGTATTGACTATCGACTATTAAATAAGGTGATAGTTAAGAGCAAGAATCCTCTTCCAAGGATAGATGACTTGTTTGATCAGTTTCAAAGTGCCAAATTCTTTTCAAAGATATTTGGTCTGGTATTATTAGCTTAATATTAGGGAGGTGGATATTCCTAAGGCAGAATTTCATACCCTGTATGGGCACTTTGAGTTCCTAGTAATGTCATTTGGTTTGACAATGCCCTGATGGTATTCATGGATATTTTGAATACGCTATTTCATCAACTTATGGATTTATTTTTCATTGTGTTCATTAATGACATTTTTGTATACTCTAAGAGTGTGGTGGATCATACTAATCACCTTTTTGTGATATTGCAAACCTTAAAAGAGCAACAATTATATGCCAAATTCTCAAAGTGTGATTCTGGTTGAACGTTGTCACTTTTTTGGGTCATATTATTTCTAGTAAGGGGATTATAGTGTATCCATAAAAGGTGGTAGTGGTTAAGAAGTAGCTTAGACCCATGACTCCAATAGACATTTGAAGCTCTTTGGGTTTGACTAGTACTATGGAAAACCAACATTCAGGCAGAGGAGATGGATGGAGCTTCTAACAAACTACGACATGAGCCTTCACTACCATCCAGGTCAGGCTAGTGTTATTGTTGATGCTTTTAGTAGATTTTCTATGAGGAGTTTAGCTCTCGTGGATAAAATGAGGTGGGAGTTGGTGTAGGATATTCACCACTTCGCTAATCTTTGTGTAAGCCTTTTGGACTGTAAGAATGGTGGTGTATCTATACAGGAAGTGGTTAGATCATCTCTTGGTGTAGATATCAAGAAGAAACAAATGCTAGATCCTATCTTGATGAAAATCGAAGGTGATATAGGTGGGAAAAAGGTAATAGTATTTGAGATCAGTGATGATAGTACCTTGCGATACCAATAAAGTTTATGTGTTCTTGACATTGATGTTTTATGACAAAGGATATTGGTTGAAGTACGTGAATCATGCTATGTTGTTCATCCTAGTTCGATGAAAATGTATCATGATCTCAAGGAGATGTATTTGTGCAATAGTATGAAGAAGGATGTGACTGATTTTGTAGGCAAATATTTGGTGTGTCAATAAGTGAATATTGAGCACATGAGACCTGGAGGCTTGTATCAAGAAATTGAATTTATTGAACAGAAATGGGAAGTGATGAACATGGATTTAGTTACCTCTCTTTCTCGATTTTGGAAATAATTTGATTCGTTGTGGATCATCTTGGATAGGATGAAAAAGTCAGCCTACCTTTTCTTGTGAGGACTAAATTTCGACTGAGAATTATATGAGGTTGTATCTTCATAAGATTGTGAAGCTGCATGGGATACCAATTTTAATTATCTCTGATCGTGGTACACAATTTTAATCTCACTTTTATGCAGTCGTTTTAGTAGGGGTTGGGTACTAAGGTTAGTCTGAGAACTATTTTCCACCTACAGATGAATGGGCAAGTAGAAAGGACAATTCTGACATTGGATGATATGCTTCGTGCATGTTTGATTGATTATGGTGGTAATTGGGTTGAACATGTACCTCATATTTAGTTTTTTTTTTAAACAATAGATACTATTCTAGCATTACGATGGCGCCTTTTGAGACATTGTATGGTAAGAGTTATAGATCTCCTATTAGGTGGTTTGAGCTTAGTGAGGCAGATATGTTTGGCCTGAATCTGGTCTATTAGGCTCTGGAGAAGGTAAAAGTTATTCGGGATAGGCTAAAAGCTTCCCAAAGTCATAAAAAGTCCTATATAGATGTAAGGGGTAGGGACTTGGAGTTTGAGGTTGGGGATAGGGTGTTCCTGAAGGTGTCTCCCATGAAAAGAGTAATGCAGTTTGGGAAAAAGAATAAGCTCAGTCCTCGGTATGTTGGTCTGTATATATGGTTTAGAGGAGTGTTGGTAGTGTTGTGTATGAATTAGAGTTGCCTTCTAGTTTGAGCTCTATTCATCCGATATTCCATGTCTCTATGTTGAGAAAGCGTATAGGTGATAATTCATTGGTTGTTCCTTTGGAAGTATTGGGTATCTCGAATTCTCTATCTTAGAATGAGATCCCAGTTGAGATATTGTTTCGGTCGATTAATCAATTGCGGACCAAGAATGTAGCTTTGATTAAGGATTTATGGCGGAACCAGAAGGTGGAAGAAGCTATTTGGGAACAAAACAGGGCATAAATTCCAAGTATCCACATTTGTTTTTTGCCCTGGATATTCATACGAAAGGTATATTTTCTTGATCAAATCTTTGTTTTCTAACTTGGTTAAAGAAAAGTTGATTTCCTTGCATCTTTGTTTTCTAACTTAGTTAAAGGTTGGAATGGTTATGTTGGGGTGTAATTCATACTTGTACTACCTTGTCCGTTATTCTAGGACAAATAATCCTAGTGAGGGAGACTGAAATACCTTGGGTTTTGGTCCTTCGAATTTTTTTGAGTTTTGGACTTTCTATACATTATACAACTCACCATATTAGTTGTATGGTGAGGGTATGGGTCAGGCGACCCAGTCGACAATATTGGGTGGTGTTGGTGGTTGAGTTTCTAGAATGGGTACAGCTTTTGTGGGTATGAGTTGTATGGTAGGTGACGGGTCATAGGTTTTGGTTTTCATCACTTAATCTGAAACTCAGTAACTTAACTTAGATTTGAGTACTAGTGGCTCACCATGAGTCTTGAGATAGGGTATGAGCGGTATAGTCCAACTTGTATGTTCGACAATGTCAATCCCTCATGATTCTACCAAGGGTACGATTGGATGGTAATAGTCATATGGTTAGTTACGGTTTGGTTTGGTTGGTCATATTTTAGATATTGTTGGGGATCCAAGGGATGCCTAGGGTATGAGTAGTAGGTACCACTCATATGATAGGGTACGGGTGGTATAGAGGAGTCATACCCTCAGGCGGGACATTAATACAGTTTAAGTTGGGGGTATTCTAGACATTTCCCCTTATAACTCCTTAGGACCCAACAACTTAAAATATATTTTTGGGGCTTCATTAACCTATTTTCAATTAATCAAACACTCTAAACTCTCTCAAAATCTCTCAAGGCTCTTGGGTTAAGCAAAATCTAGGGTTTCCTCAAGGTGGTCAGTTGAGGCTCATATGGCTGATTTCTTCTCACCTTCTTCTCAATTTAAGGCGTGTTACTTCTCACTCGTTGTTAGTTCCAATTAATGGCATTTTTAATGAATTATTTTCATAGACTAATTATTGAATGATTTTGGGATTTCAAATATATGTTAGGAGTTTTGGTTATAAATGTTTAGTTATGCGTTTCCCATGTTTTAATTATGCATTTACATGTTTATAGTGGTTTGGACACTTGGTTATGTGGGAATGGTTAACTTGTACTTGGTTTTGGTTTTGGAAACACTATGCCCCCAATGTGTTTGATAAAATGACTATGAGGATGATCTTACTACATTGTTGAACATTTAATGGAAATATTGCATGGTATATCATTGTATGGAACCCTAAATGGTATAAATGGATTAAATGCTTTGGAATGGTTAAATGGTAAGGCCTTGGTAGTTATGGTTGATCTAATTGGAAGCCTTATGGGGAACAAAACAATCACCCAAGCAAACACCATAATGATCACTTATGGGGTACGTAGGATTCCCCCAAGTAAACTTAATAATATGATCTATGGGTACATAGGAATCTTTTTTTCTTAAATAGGATGACTAGGGACATTGCTTGCAAGCTATAGTCGGTATGATGGTCGGTATGACAATACCACTACTCATACCCTTGGTTATTAATAAATGTAATGGTGGTTTAGTTGTATGGTAATGGTTTTACTTGGTCAGGGGGTTACACTAGATCCATATAGCCCGTAGGTAGTTCTAGGATGGTTAAGCTACACATACCAAGGTTAATGATTTTAAAGGTATGCTAAACCCCATTCCCTTTCTTAGCATGGTTATATATATGTATGTATGGTTGTGAATGCATATGGTTGGTTTATTTGGTTTTAATGGTTGACATTATTTTATCCTTATCCCGAGTACTCTAAAGTGTTCACTAGCTAACCCATCTTTGGGTGGCTTTATTCCTATGCGATGCAGAAACCGGCCATTCTACTCCTCCTTCGTAATGATCAAACTTGGGATCGGCTTGGTTGGATTGAAGAGGTGAGCTTCCGTATTTAGGAAGGCTTCATTTCATATCATGGATGTCTTTACATACTCTAGTTATTTCATAGACATTGATTTTTGCTATGGTTGGGGGTATATCCCAACCAGATAATGTTTAACTTTCAATTAGAGGATTTGTGAAACTACTATAGGTTCATATGGGCGGTGTCAGTATTGGTGTTGGCCATAGTATTGGAATCGGTATTCGGGTTGATACTGTTGTATTATTTTTATGATTGTTCCATCCTTTTAAGTTATGGACTTATTCTTGGTTATGATTTTGGTTTGGTTTTAGTTATTGGTTAGATATCGGTTGGTTGGACTTTCTTGGGTTGGTCACAGTTATGGACCTATCCCAGAGTCTGGACTTATAATAAACGGTATCTTATTATATGTTCATAATTCATCTGATTTAGGGTATGTGTTTGGAGGTTGGGTTGGGTAACGGGGGTTGTCCCTGGTCCTGGTTGGACTTGGGATGCCCATTACGACAAGGCCTCGGTTCGGGTTGTGTCACCAAGGGTCATGTTGGCACTTGTCACAATAAACCTTAACAAGTAATCTTATCACCTAAACCTATATGAAAGGGGAAAACAACACCAAAACCCAAGGTAAGGCATCTATAATGAAGCTAAACCTTATAATTACAATAATCGCAAATATAATAACAAAAATACCATCAATAATGAAAAAAATGCAGTGTCACAGTGTAAAAACCAACAAAATTCAACTTGAGTCAAATTATACATATGTTGTCCAAAAAGGAACAAACCTTGTATCTAAATCTAAGTAAGACATAGTCCAACTAATAAAAGATAGAAGGTTAACTCTGCATGCAAAGGTCAACCGCTACGTCGAATATGAATCTAAGCACCACCTAAATTAGCTACCGTGTGATGCACTCATACCTGGATTTGAACTAAAATGGTGTAGTAGCGATGAGTATGGTCCACTTGTACTCAGTAGGTATCAAAGGACAACTCAGCAAAATAGAAAATAAAGCATACAAAATACACATTATGCGCACATCACCTACAATTAGAATATGTTCGGAATGGTAGCCCACACCGTCGACATTAATAGTTCTACAATATTCACATATACTAAAATATGAGTATAGTAAAGAAACATAAATAAGTAGAAATCAAATCAAACATATCAAAAAGATAGATATCACATCATGAATGAAAACATAATACAAAATAAATGCGATAACTGAACAACAATAAAGAAGAAGAAGATGATGATGATGACAATAATGATATGATGTCTGGGATTATCCCACAATCTTCATATACACCTATCGAGTTGTTCTTATAGGTTGGACCCATTGGGAGATCGTTAACACATATATAATCCAATATCCAATACCAATATCTATAATTTCTCTCTAATACATACATCGGTAGAGGATTTTTAAAGATGCTATATTACTATCAGATAAAGTTAGTATTTCCAGTATTCCTATGATGGTAATAATCCATGAATGTGTTTGAAATATGACACCAATCAAGCACAAAGTATAATAATAGCAGGTGCATAATGTATGCGATACAATGAGAATGATGATGATAGGTCTGAGGTTGTCGCATAACCTCCGTATACACCTATCAAGTTGTGCTCCTAAGGTAGGACCCATGGGGGCTCTCAACCCATCTACAGTTCAATAACCAATACTAATCCAATATCACAACTCCTCAATGTGACATACATCGACAGAGGGTTGTCAGAAAAAACCAGTATTACCAGTATTCCATGGTGGTACCAATGTTCCATGAATTTATATAATATGAGGATGTAATGCTCATAACCAACAAGAATAAGAATTTCTAAATCTAAACAATATACCAATCCACGTGAGGTAAAACTCACTCAATATGCCAACCATTTAGGATCCAGCATAATCTATATGCTAATAGAGAAAAATACACAATAATATGTCATTAATACCGTGTAAATTCAAATTTAGGCTATTTCACCAAAAAATATACAATTAAATATACATAAACAAGGCTAATAACATTATATAAGACCCCACAAGGTCACACCTAACAAATAATATCTCAAAACAACAAAATAACAACAACTTAGGCCTCTACATGGGCACACAACAATAATAAAGCCATTCATGATTAGTTCCCACACCCATAACATGATTATATATAAATATTGACTACCCAACCCAATCTAAAGAAAGTTAATCCATAACCTACCTCAAATATTAAAAATTAGTCACCAAGGACATATGTTTATTGACTTGGAAAAGGTGTATGAAAAGGTCTCTAGGGAAGTTCTTTGGAGATATTTGGAGGCGAGGGGGGTCCCGATGGCATATATTAGAGCAATTAAGGACATGTATGAGGGAATAAAGATCAGGGTAAGGACAGTGGAAAGAGATTCTGAGCATTTCTCAGTCTTGACAGGGTCACACCAGGGATCAACTCTTAGTCCATTATTATTAGCTTTGATGATGGATGTGTTGACATGGAATATACAAGGTGAGGTGCCTTGGTATATTCTTCTTGCGGATGATATAGTTTTGAGTGATGAGTCGCGACAAGTGGTTAATGATAAGCTAGAGGTTTGGAGATAAACACTGGAGTCTAAAGGTTTCAAGTTGAGTAGGACCAAGACAGAGTACTTGGAGTGCAAGTTTAGTGACTCGAGGCAAGACGAGGAGGTGGAAGTGAAGTTGGAGTCATAAGCGGTTTCCAAGAGGGATAGTTTTAAGTATCTCAAATCTAGGATTCATGGAAATACAAAGATAGACGAGGATGTCTCTCACCGTATTGGGGAAGGTTGGATAAAATGAAGGCTTCTTCGGGAATTTTTTGTGATAAGAAGGTGCCCCCCAAGATGAAAGGAAAATTCTATAGAGTTGCAGTCTTGCTTGCCCTGCTGTATGGAGCGAAGTGTTGGCCGGTTAAGAATTCATATATCCAAAAGTTGAAGGTGGCTGAATGAGGATGTTGCATTGGATTATGAATACAAAAGGGCTGACAAGGTTAGGAATGAAATTATTTGGGAGAAGGTGGGAGTGGTGTCAGTGGAGGACAAAATGCAGGAAGTGAGATTGAAATGGTTTCATCATGTGATGATAAGAGGCAAGGATGCCCCAGTTTGCAGGTGTGTAAGGTTGGCCTTGGAAGGTTTTAAATGGGCTATGGGTAGGCTGAAGAAATACTGGAGAGATATGATTAAACATTACATGGAGCAGTTACAGCTGACTGAGGACGTGACTGTAGATAGGAAGGTATAGAGGAAAAGCATTAGGATAGAGGTCTAAGGGTATGGTTGAGTCGTAGTCAGTATTTAGGGGGAATTTGGTGTCCTTTGTTTGGAAATGTATATATTTTTATGGATGCTATACCTATGTTATTTTATCATGTTCTATGCTCTTGATGCTTGTGTATACTGCCTTTGATCCTAAGCCGGGGGTCTATCGGAAATAGCCTCTCTACCTCTGTAGAGGTAGTTATATGGACTGCGTACACTTTACCCTCCCAGACCCCACTATGTGGGAATATACTAGGTTTATTGTTGTTGTTGTAGCCCATAAAGACTTTAATTAAAACATACAAATATGGAATCTACGAATCAAAAGAAACACAATGATACCCATATTATCTAATTTTAAGTTTGGGTCAAAAAGGATCCCTGAAATAGGGTTAAAAAAAAGGAATAAAACTAGAATTTTTAGTCCAAGAAGATATTACCCATGACTGAAGGAAGCCATAGAAGAAAATTGAATTGAAAATAGGTTAAAATTTGTGTTTAAATTGATGAACTATTAATTTAGGCCTTCCAGGCCAAAATCCCTAAATTCCACTTTTAAATTCAAGTTATAACCAAATTTAAAGGATAAGAATCAAAGAAAAAAATTTAATAGGGATTTGGAGCTCACCCATGATTAAAAGAAGAAGTTGCCCAAAAGATCATAACCCCAAGATCCAAGTCTCAAAAATAATGAACAATCTTGAAAAGGGAGTATATATATTGACCCGGTATCGCTTAAGCGATCACCGAGTCTTTTAAATGGCTATCGCTTAAGCGATCAAGTGTTTCTTATGTGATATCTACTAGAATGCCCAGGGTTCATGTAATCGACCCGACTATTTCTTAAGAAATATTTTCTTACGTGATAGGGGAATATCTTAAACAACATCCCCAAATGTCTTCTTGGTTGCTTAAGTGGTGCACTAACAAAACACTTGGAGAATTCCAAGACCCATGGACCCCTTGGGATTCATTCAAAATTCTAAGAACACAAATGAACTATGCTATTCTATCAAGTTCGACGCTCCGAACTTAAAGAGGATATCAAATTTTCAAAAAAATATCATTTTACAAAGTTGACACCAAAAATCCAGTTTTACAATTTTTCGAACTGAGGGTCAAAATGAGATATAAAAGCCATAAAATCACACCAACCATGTTACCAACCTAAAATCAATGTTTTTTATCTATTGGTGCAGTCTGTTTTGCCATCTGATACATAGATCAATAAACATTGATCGAAGTCAACTATAAATTTTTTCAAGCCACCAAGAACCACAATCTCGCACAAATCACACCAAAATGTAATGGAAATTGTGCTAATCATCCCCACACCCTATAAATATCAAAAAACAACCATAAGGAGGGGTAAAATAGTCAAATCACATAGAAATAAACAATTCAAAAAATCAACAAGAATCAAGTCATTACATTTAACCTATCAAACAAATCCTTATTTAGTATATTAACACCTAGCATAAGTTGATTAATGCATATACCATCACTAGTTCTATGCAATTTAAACGCCCACAAAGACTCACCTAAATCATTATAATGCCAAGTAATGAGTGATCACTCTTATCATATCACTGTGTACCCTCATTTAAGCTAAAAGTACCAACTCTAGGTGGACCTAAATTACCCTATGTCAATCTGCTCATATATAGGATCAACTAGTGTTTTCTCACTCACAAAAAGGATATTATCATCATGAAACAAAGTACTATCAAGAACATCATACGGGAAAGACACAGTATGATCACATATAGGCAAGTAACCGCTTTCACTTAATTGGCAACTAGCCACAAATCGATTTTCTATGTTTAAGGAAGTGGTAGATTTAACATTGTTATAATACATCTCATAAGAAGAAGTGTCTTCACCTTATTTATAAGAATTGGATCAGATTTTCACCTTTTGTAAGCTTTCAAGGATCTCATGATTCTTCACATTTTGAGGTACCTCACTAGGCTGACTTTCAAGGATAGTTGTACAAGTTTCAAAATAAATAAATAAAGAAAATTTACATAAGTTAGGATAAGGTTGTGAAAAACCTCTCACATCACTACATACAAACTCTCCCTTTTCCACTAAAGAGTTTTCACTTTTTGCACCCTTACTCATCTCAATGTTTTGTCTATCAATGTTATGGGAGTTAGGATAAGTTCTAAGGATTTCTTATGAAGGGTATGGGGATCCCTTCAACTTTCACTACCATATGGTACATAAGGAGTTGTTATTATGACTTTAATGTTCGACACCTTATTGTCAACCTCATAAGGAGTGGCTTGTTTTAGTTTCAAAAGAAACTCTGTAGGCTCAACTCATTGATAATTTGCTTTCATCTATTATAGCATAGTCTTTACCTTTTCAATTTCTGTAAGTAATCATCAAAATCTTGACTCAATTAAGTACAATATCCTCTCAACTTAGTAAGGTTATAACTTGAATATACTTTATTTGGGTATGTCAGTGGGAAGAGAAGTTTTCCTTTGTGATCCAGGATATATACATATCAATCTTATGTACATGGAATTGTCTAACTTTTGAAACCTTAGAATTACCAAACATATTTTTCAAGTATCTATTAGAACAATATCACACCAAACATGCTCTAGATATTACCAAAGTGACATAGACACCTTAACTCCTCTATCAACCAAATTCTCTATTTGAGTATCAAAGGAATTTTGTTTTGGAATGCAAGTCATCACATACAGTCTAGCCATAAGAGGGGTTATAAAGTTTGAAACTCAATGATCATCTATTACAATATCAAGCTCCTCTCATCCAAAAATGATCACTTTTGTTTTAAAAAATTGCCTCTTTAGGTCATTTATAACTTGAATCATTGGATTCCCTCTAATTTAATTTCCTAGAAATCTTCTCATCCTAATTCCAAACAATTTCCATATCTAGTCATAGAGACTTTTGAACAAGAAGTATGAGATATGGTTATCTTAGAAATAGGGAATACAATTATAACATTATCTTTTATATGACTCAGACTCCCTCTATAACATGCACCTATGTACTCTTGCTTATGATAGGTAGTTGCACAAGACAAGGCATGTAGTTTTACCTGACATCTTCTATTTCTATCATAGCTTTCATCATAAGATACTTATACTCCTTTATGTTCATCATATTATCCATGAATACCAGCTTCATATTCACCCTTGGAGTAGTAGTTCTCACCACCATAATGGTCATGATCACAACTATTATACTCATAGTCTATAAAACTATAAGTATATGCACTATAGTCATCTCCACAAAATTTTGAGGCTACGGATGGCATTATTCCATATATCACATTTGTACCTACCTACAAAATTTAACAAACAAGGTTAGTAGAAAAATTTCTCATGCCTATCATGTTAGGAAACTCTCAACTCACCTTTCTTGAGAGTATTCCCAAAGTTCATAGAGAAGTGCCTTCACATAATCATCTCCCAAGTTCACCTATTCTTTATGGAATAAAAGATTTTTGTTGAAAAAATAATTGATGACTCAAAGAAAAAATGGAATGAGCTAAGAAATAATCAATGAGATAAATGGTAGAAGCTTAGATGAATTGGAACAAAAGACTATAGAATCAAACATTATCCAACAACTAAGTAGAACAATTACTAGTTGAAAATTAGTTTAAGGAATCAAAAGAATAGATAGAAATCAAGAAAATAGAATATCAAATTGGTTGGAGAAAGATTATATCACACCTTTAAAAACACCATAAGATTGTCAAAGTTGATGTTTATCTTTCCAAAATCAGGTTGTCTTGCCAAAGTGGCAGCATTTGAAAGTCAAACTACACAAAACATCTCGAAAGTACAATTCAGATCGTCAAAGTAAACTAGACCATCACCAAAGTTAACTATAGGTTGGGATTTGCAGAGCTAGATCATTAAAATTTTGTAAGTTACAAGTACGTTTGGCGATTTTACAATAAGTTTGGAGGCACTAGGATTGCTCGCAAAACTAGACTGTGCAGGCACCTGAAGGTTGATGATTTTGTACATGTTTTGTACTCCACTCTTAGTACTTTACTTCTTTGGTAAATTTCCTGTTGTACAAATAATTACTCCTTATTCTTTCCCCTTTTGGATCTAGAATAACTTTTTGAATATTCTTATCCAATTATATATTAATTTTATGAATAATACCATGAACATTAATGAACTTTTAAAACTCATAACTTTTTTTCTATTTTAGCTTGAATTTCTATGAATTAGAGATTTAGGGTCCCCTAATTTTGGAAAACAAACTCTGATGCTCTTCAACCCTCAATTTCAAGTGAATTAAATCAGATTTTAAAAGACATTCCATTCTTCTTCAATCTATGAACAACCCAGGAACAAGGTGAACATCAAATTTTTACACCATTGGATGTCAACGTTGATTTCACTCAAATTTCAATTCTAAACGCTAATTTATATGAAAAATGAACCCTAATACAACTTAAATGTCAATTCCGCCTAGATCAATAAATCCACTTATTTTTCTTCAAGCTTTTTCCACCTCAATAATAGTGAAAACATCAATTCAATCTCAAATAAGAAGAGTTTCAAATCTAGACTCAATAAACACTAGATAAACATCAATCTAGTGTTAGAAACTCAAACAAAACACAAATTGAATAATTATTTTGTATTTTTGATTAAAAATATTTTTGATACAACTTTTACTTTCATGAACCTAGGTTTAAAAATTGATGGAACAATCATTTAGACTAAGACCTAATACAAATTATGACATCCTAGTTGGATGATTAAAATCAAACTGACATAGATAACGTATAGTACGATTTTATTCAAGCAAACCTTATTAAAATCAACTAAAGTATAGGATTAAAGAATAGGTGAGAAATAAAAAGATGAGAAGATATGAAAGAAGGTATAATTGATATTGTGTTTTATGTTGAATTGTGAAATGAAAATGGAGGAAAAAGTGAATTATGCTTTCACTTTATAAGAGAAGTGTTTCTACCAAGTGGATAGGCTTCAACTTTAGATTTGGATTTATAAAAAGATCAATCGATATTAGATGTTTTATTAAAATAATCATTTAAAAATTTATTAATTAATAATTATTTAATCCATAAATCCAACCAGAATTTTCCTCCATTTGCATACGCAAATTCAACGCAAATTGAAGGGATGCAGTCCTTCAGTTCACTGTTTGAATTAGGCTGAGAAGATTTGTAGGTGCATATGGAAATTTACAGATGCAAACGCCATTGAAAAATGCCTTTGCACATTCCTTTTTCAGTTTGAAGATTGATTTGTGATCGTAAATGGGTATTTTCTTCTATAAATAGCTTTGAAAATAGTCCCATTGGTCTTAAATAGTGTAACTGATTAGAACGGTTGCATATTTTCTAGAGCAACCCCTTTTGACTATAACTATCTAATTTTTTATCAGATATTAGCAAGAAATTTTTGAAAAACTCTTCCTTCTGGAAAAAACTCAAGTGTGATTTGCTACCGTTGAGTGAGTTCAAAGTACAACAAATTTGATGTACCACCATTCAACTGAAGTGAATCGTTCAATCCTTGAAGAATGTATTCCATTAACCCTGGGTAGTTGAGGAAAATAATTTCCTTAAGATCACACTATGAATTCAATGGGATTGATTCTTCTATCTTTCCTTATTTCTTATTTTTCTTCCTATTTTAAAAAAATAGTTTGAACTTCATTTGTTATTTGGTTTGAACTTATTGTTGAATTTCTTATTTTTTTAATACAAAATTTACTTGTAGAAAATAGCAATCTTAAAGAAATTTTAATATCTGTATTTTAGTTGCTAGTGATCAAAACCTTTTGATTTTCTACTCTTTTTGAATTTTGTACAGAGTTGAAGAACATAAAAACTTTATCTCGGGATTAAAACTTCATTCGGTTGGAGATTTGAAGGACACACAAACTTCATTGTTTACCAGAAACAAGGTGTATAAAGAATAAGGTTTTATCATTAGTATCTTATGATATAAGTTGTTTGTCTAATTGTGACAATAAAAAATGACTACTGAAATTGAAGTCATAATTGGACCGTGAATGTTGCAGCAAATAATACTATTTCTTTGAGTCATTCAAGTGTTTCCCCTGCCATAGAACCAATAGAGAAACCAGGAACATTTTTTGGTATATATTTCTAGATATGGAAGAAAAAGATATTCTTCTACTTGACTATTTTAAGTGTGCAAAAGTTCATCAATGAAAGTGTTCCAGTCTTACTGGTATCAACACCAGATTATGAATGCTTTTTAGTGATTAAAGCCTATAAGTACTCCATTTTCTATGTAAAAACTATATTCTTAGTGGGTTACAAGATGATCTGTAAAATGTGTTGTCACGACCCAATTTATGGATCATAATGGAACCAACTAAATTCCTATAGTAGGTAAGCCAAACCATAACCCAGATCTAATGCAATGGGTTAATATGGTAGGAAATGCCCAACATAGGCGACATTATAAGAACACAATATATAAATAACAAGGGTATAGATAAAATAAACAATCAATGGAAGATACAAATCTCATGACCTGGTAGAGCTAGTACAAGAGCATCTAATAGTATCAATAAAACTCAAGACTCTAGAATAGTCAATATATTTGTCTCAAAACGAAAGACTGAAAATAAAGATAGAGAGAAATGGGCAACTCAAACTCCAAGAGTTCATGCAATCTTTAGAAATTAGTCACCATATAAACAATAATCAACGGCACTGCTAGTACTCGGATCTGCACCATAGTATCAGAACCAAAATAATGGGTACTTAGTAGGTATCATTGGTCGACTAAGCTAAATCATGATACAAGTATGATAAAATACAAGATAACATAACTAAGTTAAGGTATAAAAATGAGCTTGAATCATCTCTAACACCACTATACACAATAAATTAATAAACAAAAGTGATAAAATAATGTAACATTATATCACACAAGCAACCAAAAACTACAAAATTGGATCCCATACACCAACTGGTGCAAAAATTAAAGAACTGATCACAGCCTCCCATACGAATGGAAGATACACTTAAGAGAAGAATGTATAATCAACCGACACTATATCCAATGTTCATTGTCTTTTAAATATTAATTCATAATTTACCCATATTCATTAATGTTACCATCATTTAACAACCTTATCATCGTTACTTACTAACCACCATTTTATTAGTTAATCAATAGTTATTAACCAATCCATTTAATTACTAGAGTCTATTTATGTCATATCACATTATAACCAATTCCTTAATATTCCTTCTTCGCCAAATCGCTACCTTTAATCTCACATCATGATATGATTAATCATAAGAATTTATGTCATCTTAGCATAATATGCATATCCAAAGTCGAATCGGTAAATATATTCAATATCCAGACTTGAACCAGTAATTAATTAATACTCAAACTTAAATTGGTAAATGTAATCAATGTCCAAGCTTGAACCGGTCAATAATCAATAGACGGACTTGAACCGATAAATATAATCAATATCCGAACTTGAATCGGTAAATATAATCAATATTCACATCATAAATAGTATTATTAACATGCATACATAATAGCATAATCAATAGGAGTTAACCCCCACATTATCAAACATAGCCATCAAGTATAAATATTTCTCAATATTAGCTTGTTACATATTAACAAAAGTCTAATAATTTTAAAGGTTTACAAACTAACGTGGGTTGTAGCATAAAGCGGATTAAGAGTCCATTTCTAATCTTCAAGTTCCATTTTAGATGTATAACAAGTCAGAATTTGTTCTAATGCAACGATCTATTCCAAGTATATTACCTAAGCCCAGTAGAAACCAAGGGAACCTTCATGGATGTAAGCAACTAAGGCTAAACTTAGCCTAAACATGAGCAACTAAAGCATTTTTATCTTACTAGAGTGATCTAAGAAATTCTCATGCTATGTCATGAGAAATAAATCGTAATTCATCTAAGGTATAAGGAGCAAGCTAAGTGCTTCAAACTTACACTTTCAAATTAGCCTAAACATCCACTAACCCCAAGTCTTGCTTTTTGTCAATCCAACTTCTAAAACCCATCCCAAATCCAACAAAATAACATAAACATACTATGACGTAGCTCAATCTAACAATGGATAAACCTAGCCTACCTCAATGCCGAAGAAAGCTCAACGAACCGCTAAACTTTCTCTTCCTTTTCGAGAAGAATCGTCAAGATGCCAAGCTATCAAAAATACATTCTACTCATCAATACGAGAATATCGATACCCATATTGCACCATTATGCTTCGGGTCCAAAAATTAAAATCAAAAACCCCATTTGGGTCCTACTTGCGGAAATCACATTTTCGAGGCCAAACTAACCTTCATACATTATTAAGGAATCACAACCCTCAAGAATGGGGGAAAAGCAAGAAAAATTTTAGGCTATAATTAAGACCTAAATGTTTTGGTGTTTTGAGAAATAATCAAGAAATTGAACCCTGAATTTAGAGGATTATTACCTTGAATCCATAGGGGAATCAAGAAAAGGACGTTAGTCTAGCTTCCCAAGCATGCACAAGCTTCAAGTTTAAGCTCTCACAATATTTTAGGGTTTATCTCTCGAGTAAAAAAAGATGAAAAATGCCCAAAATTGTGGCAATGGGCACAAATTATACCCTGTCTAGGGCCTCAGCAGTCGCTATTGCGACCTACAAGGGCAGGCGTGCAATCACACTACCTTGTCCCTATACATGCTGATCATGATTATGATAGGCCTTAGAAATCTCACTATCTCCTCTGCATGAGGAGTCGCGATCACGGCCAGTGGTTAGCGATCGCCAGTGACTCAGTTGACTGCTGAAACTTGGAAATTTTTAAAGTTTTCATCAAGCCCTCGAGATTTATTTAGAATCCTATATATGCAAACAAACTATGTAACCGTACTAAATTCGACGTTCCTGACTCAATGGTGCAATTGGATTTTCCATCCAAGGTTGTATCAACCAAATATGGGTCCTACACCCAAATTTTAATTTCTCCAACTTTTGTCAAATAGGTCAAATTGAGCTTGGTGCATCGGGACCAAAACTAAAGGTTCACCTAACCTAAAATCGACATTCTGGTGCTAATGGCGTAGTCAGAATTTGCATATAAGATCATTTTACTAAAGTTTTTCTAGTAGCCATTTGGAACCAGTGAAGACTTCAAAATAGGGAAATGGCTCTAATACCAAACTAACTGCTCGGTAACCAAACTGTAAGTCCCATCAAGTCATAAATGACTTGGGGTAGCTATTGAAAATCTCTAGTGGCAAAAATAAGAGAAAATATGGAAAATTACATGAAGTGTCATTACAATATCCACTACTAAAGGAACTTTTGTTCCTTAAAGCTAACGATTAGGATTTACCTGAAGTCTCAAATAGGAAAGGATACTGGGCTCGTATCTCACTCTCGATCTCCCAAGTGAACTACACCAAACCTTAACTATAGAAATCTCCCTAGTTCGGAACTGCCTGGCCTCATTAGCCAAAATAAGCATTGGCACCTTTACAAAGGTCCAATGCTCATCTAATTGGCTTGAGTCCTATCTAAGCATGAGATGGAATAGGAATTTATCGACGCAACATAGAGACATTTAAAATTGGATGAACAATAGCAAACTCTGGAGGTAAAGATAACTCATAGGCTACCTCACCAACTATATAGAGAATCTCAAAAGTTGCAATGTAGCTAGGACTTAGCTTTCCCTTCCTCCAAAACTTCATCACACCCTTTATGGGTGATACACGGTTGAATACACAATCACGAACTTCAAATATCAAGGCATGAAGCCTACTATCTGCATAGGTCTTCTGCCTACTCTGAGCCACTCTTATCCTATCCTTAATTACCCTAACTCTATCCAACGACTCCTGAAGCAAATCAGTAACATCTAACCTCTAATGTCTTAAACAATCTAACTAGAGAGTGAAATCTCCTACCATACAAAGTCTCATAAGGTTCCATCTGAATATTTGAATAATCATTGTTGTCTTATGAAAACTCTGCCAAGGCTAAGTGTTGCTCCCTTTGGCCTCAAAAATCCATAACACATGCTCAAAGCATATCCTCAAGGACCTGAATAGTCCGCTCGGACTGACCATCGGTCTGCAGATAAGAGGTTGTACTAAGATCCATATGAGTGCCTAATTCCTCCTGAAAGGATCTCCAAAATCTCAAAGTAAACATAGAACCATGGTTTGAAATAATAGAATTGGGTATACCATGCAAACAAACTATCTTCCGAACATAGATATAGGCCAATCTCTCAGCACTAAAGAATATCTGAATATGAATGAATTGTGTTGACTTTGTCAAATAATTTACAATGAACCAAATACTATTGGAACTATGAGAAGTGCAAGGCAACCTACTAACAAAATCCAAGTTTATCCATTCCTATTTCCACTCAAGAATGGGTAATCTCTGACTCAAATCACCTGGTCGTTGAAGCTCGGCCTTCACCTACTGACAATATAGGAAATGAGCTATAAAGTATGCCATATCACTCTTCATACCACTCCGACAATAGTGTTGTCTCAAATCTCTATACATCTAAGTCATGCTAGGGTGAATGGAATATCTAGAGCTTTGAGCCTCACACAAAATCAACTAAATCAAGTCATCAATCCGAGGAACACAAATGCGACCATCAAATCTTAAAACACCCTCAAAATCTATCGTGTTCCTCTCAGACTCACAACTAAATACCTGATCAGAAAGAAAGCGAAGCTTTCCATCCGCAAATTGACGATCTCAAATCTGCTTAAATAATGAAGACCTTACCTCAACACTAGAAAGAATCCTCCTAATGTCTGAAATATCTAGGTAAACCATCAAGTTGGCTAAGGACTGAATGTCCCATGTCAATGGCCTCTGAGAAACTGAAATACAAGCTAAGCTATCCGTACTCAGTGTCTTCTGACTCAAGGCATCCACTACCATATTTTCCTTGCTTAGATGATATAAGATGAAAATATCATAATCTTTAAGAAACTACATCCATATACGTCGTCTGGCATTAAGCTCTCGCTAGGTCATAAGGTGTTGAAGAATGTGATCATCAATGAATATCTCATAATGCACACCATAAATGTAATGTATCAAAATTTTAAGCGCGAAAACTACTACCGTCAACTCTAAATCATGAGTGGGGTAGTTGCGCTGATGTACCTTATATTTTCTTGAAGAATAAGCAATAACACTACCCTACTGCATCAATACACAACCCAAACCAATACTTGAAGCATCACCCAAACCAATACTAGAAGTATCAAAGAACATGGTGATTCCCTCACCCTCGATGGGAAGAGCTAAAATAAGGGCTAAAGAAAGAAAATCCTTTAAGCTTTCAAAAGCTCGACACACACTCCTCAGCCTATCTGAAAGGAACCTCCTTTCGAGTCAATCTTGTCATAGGTACTGAAATAGTAGCAAAACCCTCAACGAAGAGTCTATAATAACCAACCATACCAATGAAGCTACAAACCTCAGGTGGAGATGTAGGTCTATCCTAATCACAAATCACCTCAATCATAGTCGAGTCTACCATAATACCATCCTTATACACCATATGTCTAAGGAATGTCATCGACACAAGCCAAAACTCATACTTAGAGAACTTGGTAAAAAGCACATGATCTTCCAAAGTCTTGAGCATAATCCTTAAAAGTTGTGCATGCTCCTCTCTAATCCTTGAATAGAAAAGGATGTCATTGATGAATACAGTGACAGAGGAATCTAAATAAGGCCTAAATACTCAGTTCTTCAAATCCATGAATGCAGCTGGAGCATTAGTCAACCCAAAAGACATCACAATGAACTCTTAATGAATATATCGGGTCCTAAAGGCTATCTTCAGGATATCCTCAGCCTGAATCCTCAACTAAAGGTAACAAGATCTAAAATAATTCTTAGAAAACACTGCCGCAACCTGAATCTAGTCAAACAAATTATCAATGTAAGGCATAAGATAATGGTTCTTCAATATCAGCTCATTAAGCTATCTATAATCAATATACATATGCATGGATCCATCTTTCTTCATAAAAAACAATACATGATCTCCCCAAGTTGACATAGTGGGTCTAATAAAACCCTTACCAAAAAAATCCTAAAGCTAAGATTCAACTCCTTAAGCTTAGCAGGAGCCATACAGTAAGAGTCCATAAAATAGGTCAGGTTTTAGGCTCGAGATTAACAACAAACTCAATCTCATAGACATGGAGAATACCAAGCAGGTCGGTAGGGAACACATTAGGAAACTCACAAATAATATGAATAGAGTAAAGAGTGGGACCCTTCACATAAGTATCACAAATATAAGTGAGATAAGACTCGCAACCACTCAAAATAAGCCTCCTAGCATGAACATAAAAAATAATCCCTATCGGCTTACAGCTAATCGCCCCCTGGCACACGATTGGGGTACATTGAGCATGGATAAGATTACAATCTTAAAAAAATAATATATGACTGCATAATAGTAGGATAACTAGTCCATTCCAATAATCATATCAAATCCACCATATCAAGAATAATAAGATCCGCATCACTAATAGTCTCAACATATGATCTAAAAATTCAATCCAGTACTAAAGAATCACCCATCGGAGTAGACATACAGAATGGTACAAATAATAAAACAATAGTCAACTCCAATTATGGTGCATAATAAGAAGCAATATAAAAATAATTGGGGTCTCGGATCAAATAAAGCAAGGGCTGACTAGCAACACACAAAAATTTTATACCTATAACACAACATCTGAAGCCTCAGCCTCAGGTCTAGCAGGTACTGCATACAACTGACCACGCCCACCACCTGGATAGGTACCTAATCGATCTCCTATCCTTCCTACCTGAGAACCTTCTCAAGTACCCTGGAAACTACCCCTACGACTATGAGAACTACCTTTATCTGAAGGATAAACTGCTCTAATATGGGGACACTCTGAGTTGAAGCAATAATTTCCTTATAAAGAAGGTACTCTCAAGAATAGTAACCAAGACCCCCCACTACAACATAAACCCAAAGCAGAACCAAAACTAAAAGTCTAGCTGACTCGGAGCAACCACTATAACTAAATGACCAAAAGATGAACCCCTTAAAGACTGGCCACCACCCTGACCTGGGCAGTTTTAGGCACTAGACTAACCCCCATCATTAATTTGAAGCACTGCCTGAATAGATCTGCTAGGCTAGCTCAGAGGACGATAGGATAGTTATAGAGAATACCCACCGTTAGAGCTGCTACCTCTAAATTGGGAACTACTAAGGCTCCCATTAAAACTGCCCTGATATCTAGGCCTACTATCATTGTCCCCTTGGGCCTCACAATGCATTTCCTACATCACCCTAGTGTGATTCGAAACCTCAACAAAAGACCTACCTGTAGCAACTAAACTCTGAGTAGATATACAAATGGGAAGTCTTAATCCTCTAACAAAGCAGTGAACTTTATCATAATTAGTATCCAGAATAGAAGTTGTATTCCTAGCGACCTCATGAAAATGACCCTCATACTTAACAACTATCATGGATCCCTACTTCGATCTAGAGAACTGATCCCAAAAATGATCTCTAAGCCCGCGAAGTATGTACTTCTTTATGAATATCTTAGACAACTAAGTCTAAGATAAAGAAGAAGATCAGCAGGTCTAGAATCCATTAAAACTCTCCACCAATATCGAGCATCCAAGTCCAGCTAGAATATGGTGTATACCACACGAAGAGTCTTAATAAGGCCTAAATTATGAAGCATATCCTCTAAAGCAATTAGAAACTCATATTCATCCTCGCCTAAAGCACCAAAAAACCTAGGAAAAGCTAATCTCAAGAATATGCCCAAAATCTTCTATTCCTATGAAGACATAGCAGGCAGATCAACCACTGGTTGAGCAACTATCAGCTAAAAAACTATTGGTGTAGGAGAAACCTTAATTGTGGAAGCCTTAGTACCACTCTGATCAGTAGACTCTACATCATCAGAAGACACACCACCATCCCCAAAAGTTGAACCACTGCATCTTTGTGAATTGATGAAGAAATAAACCCTAATAGATCCTGGGCAAGTCCCTGGCCCACTGTTGGCTGAAGAGGAAGAATCTCTAGCTTAGGAGTGAGAATAGGGTCCAATGAAGGACACCTATTTGGGCTTCAAATTGGGGACACGTCAATAGGTTTTCCACAACCTCTAGGTCACCCACGAATAAGAGTAGAATCCCTAGGGTCAGTATCGGGATCCTCATCTTATATGATGGTAGCACGTGTCCTGGCCATCTATGAAAGAGTAAAGTTAAGGGAATACATCTACAAACCTACTCATACTATTAGTATGATATAAGTAAAATAAGTAAAGAACTCTTAAGAATGTCCCATATCCTTTTGAAGATAGCAAAATGGACGTAATAGTTCTGATCCGCAAAACTCTACTACACACTTGATCTTCTACCAACACTACCGATGTAGCTAGGCTTTGATACAAATTTGTCTTGATCTGATTTAAGGATCGTGATGGAACCTACTAAATACCGATAATAGGTAAGCTAAACCATAACACATAACTAATGCAATGGGTATATTTAATTGGAAATGCCTAACATAGACGAAATCAAAAGAACATAATATATAAATAACAAGGGTCAAGATAAAATAAATAGTTAATTCAAGATACCAATCCCAAGACCTGGTAGAGCTGGTACTATATCATCTAATAGTATCAATACAACTAAAAAGTCTAGAATTGTCAATACATCCATCTCGAAACAAAAGACTAAAAATAAAGATAGAGGGAAATGGGAGACTCAAACTGCAAGAGCTCACCCTATCTCCAAAAATCAGTCACTGCACGAACAATGATTAATGGTGACAGCTAGTACTCGAATATGTACCAAAAAGGTACAGAAGTATAATATAAGTATCAAAAAAATGGTTACTCAGTAAGAATCATCGACATATTAAGCTAAGTCATTATATAAGTATGATAAAATAAAATATAACATAACTAAGTCAAGGTATAGTAACTAACCTGAATCATATCCAACACAACTATACACAAAAAGTAAATAAACAAAAGTGATCACATAACATAACATAATATCACACAAGAAATCACAAACTACAGTATTGGCTCCCATACGACAATTGGTGCGAAAAGGTAAAGAAATCATCACAGCCTCCCATATGACTGGAGAGTACACTCAACAGAATAATAAGCAATCAACTGACATTATAACTAACCTTCATCATCTTTTAACCATCAATCCATAATTTACCTACATTCTATATTAATAGCGTCATTTAACAACCTTATCATTATGCTCGCTAACCACCATTTTATTATATAATCAACACTTATTAACCAATCCATTTAATTGCTGGTGTCTGTTTATGTCATACCACATTATAACCATTTTCTCAATTATCCAACTTAGCCATATCATTACCTTCAATCTCATTTGTCAATATCATTAATCATAAAAATATATGTCATAATATAATGTGTATATCCAGGGTCAAACCGATAAATATATTTAATAGCCAAACTTGAACCGATAGTTAATTAATAGTCTAAATCAAATCGGTAAATATAATCAATATCCACACTAAAATCGGTCAATAATCAATAGCCAGACTCGAAATGATAAATATAATCAATATACAAACTTGAAACCGATAAATATAATCAATATCCACATCATAAACAGTATCATAAACTTTCATACATAATAGCATAATCAATAGGCGGTAACCCCCACATTAGCCAACATAACCATCAAGTATCAATATTTCTCAATATTACCTTGTTACAGCTTTCTAAGAGTGTAATAAGCTTAAAGGTTTACAAACTAACAGGAGTCATAGCCTAAAGTGAATTAAGAGTCCACTTCTAATCCTCAAATTCTATTTTAGACAAAATCTACCTGAACTAGGCTTAAGGTATCTAGATCTACTTTTAGATGTATAACAAGTCACAATTTGTCCTAAGTCAAATATTCCTTCTAAATACCATAGCTAAGCCCAATAGAAACTAAGGCAACCTTCATGGGTGTAAGAAACTAAGGACAAACTTAACCTAAACATGAGCAACTAAAACTTTATTATCTTACCAGAGGGATATAAGGCATTCTCATGCCAGGTCATGAGAAATAAATCCTGATTCACCTAAGGGATAAGGAACAATCTATGTGTTTCAAACTTATAGTTTTAAATTAGCCTAAATATCAAAATAACCCCAAGTCTTTCATTTCATCAATCCAACACCTAAAACCCACAAATATTAAAAAAATCATAAACATACTATGACATATCTCAATCTAACAAGGGATAAACCAAGCCTACCTCGATGCCAAAGAAAGCTCAACAAACTGCTAAACCTTTGTTTCTTTCCAAGAAGCCTCCTCATGATGCCAAACTATTAAATTCACATTTTACTCATTAATACAAGAATATCGATACCCATATTGCACCATTGTGCTTTGATTCTAAAAAATGACAGAAAACCCCCATTTGGGTCCACTTGCAGAAACTACATTTCCAAGACCAACCCAACCTCCATACATGATAAAGGAATCATAACGATCAAGAATGGGTGAAAACCAACCTAATTTGGGGACAAAATAAAGCCCTATAGTTTTTGGGGTTTTGGGAAAATAATCAAGAAATTCAACCATTAATTTAGAGGATTCTTACCTTAAATCCATAGGAGAATCAAGAAAAGGATGTTAATCTAGCTTCCCAAGCACCCACAAGCTTCATCTTTAAGCTCTCACACTATTTAGGGTTTATCTATCAAGGGAGAATATGAAAATGCCAAAAATCATGTAAATTGACACAATTTATACCTAATCCAGGGTGTTGGTAGTTACTATTGGCCCTATACACACTGATTCTGATTGAATCAAGCCTTGGCGATCGCACTATCTGCTCTGCATGAGGAGTTGTAATCACATACCATGGTTGGCGATCGCTCTACCTTAGTTAACAACTGAAACTTGGAGGCTTTTCAAGTTTTCATCAAGCCCTCAAGATTCATTTAGAATCCCCTATACGCAAATGAACTATGTAACCATACTAAATTAAATGTTCTAAACTCAATGGCATAATAGGATTTTTCAACAGAGGTTGTTTCTACCAAATGTGGGTCCCACACCTAAATTTTTAATTTCTGCAACTTCCAACTAATATGTATAAAGGAGCTTGGGTGTATCAAGACTCAAACCCAAGGTCCATCTAGCCTAAAATCAATATTTTAGAGTTGCTGGCGTAGTCAGAATTTTCATACAAGATCATTTTACTATAATTCTTATTTTGTATCCATTTGGAACCATTGAATACTTTAAAATAGGAGATGGTTCTAAAACACAAAATATTATCCGGTAACTAAACTGTCAGTCCCAGTAAGTCAATAATAGACTTCGGGCGGCTATGGAAAAGCTAACAGCGAAAATAAGTGGAAAAATAAAAAATGGCATGAAGGGTCATTATATCATTACAACAATATGAAGACCTCAAAAGAAATTTAGGATGCTTTGGAAAAAATTACATGGCAGAGGATGATAGTATGAGAAAATTCATAGTAGCAATGTTTTCGAATATCGAAATTGCAGAGAATAATGTTATTGTTATCCAAGATTAGAAATCGTAAATTGTTATACTTTATCTCCTTGCCAAATGTATAAACTTATATATAACCTTTGTTAAGCATATTAAGTATGTTAATGATACGTAACCTTTGATGCAAGTTTGATTGGGAATTATGTATTTCAAGGGGAACCAATGATTGAGAAGTTACCTCTTTTGTGTAAGGAGTTCAAAATTTACTTAAAATATAAATACAAAGAGATAACAATTGAAGGTTTCATTGTATAATTGAGAAGCAAGGAGGATAACAGGGCTGGAAATAATAGGTCACATAAAAATTCAACGATGTCGAGAGAAAACATTATTGAAGATGAACCCACAAAGTCAAACAAAAGAAAGAAATCATTTGGATAGCAAAGGAATCCACCTAAGAAGAAATTCCAAAAAAGTACTTCAATAATGGAAAAGTTCGTCATAAGACACTAGATTTCCGAGCTTCTAAGAAAGGCAAGAAAAAGGATTAAGAAAATATGGCTTAATCCAATGAAGAAATGGACAACTTTTGTCCTATGCTTTAAGAATGCAATTTTCATCACCTAAAAGACAAGGTCATCATGGCACCTACACCATCCTAACCCCGGGTAGGTAAGCCAACACTAAAGAGATAAGAAATATGGAAAATAAATAAATAAAATTTATTATGTGACTTTATATGAAAGTCTGTCCGTATTATAGATAAATAACAAAATCTAAAACTTAACAAAATACATCCCAAACTTTGATGTCAAGAGTAAAGCACACTAATACTGATAAAGAGTATGAAGATAAATAAGTTAGAATTTGAATCATAAAATAAAGACATGATTGATGGATAGATAGATAAAGTCTAGAATCAGGCCTTGAATGAGGAGATCACCTATCCTTTAAATTAACCTCGATCATTGTGCAATCTCACAATCCATGGGTTGCACTCAAACTAAGATATGGATCAAAAGGGTACATAAGGTAGGAGTGAGTATGGTCAACTTGTACTTAATAAGTATCACTAGTCGACTGAGCATAGTACAAAACTATATAAGTAAAGAATATTGTGAGCATTCTTCTACCTACATATATGTCATGATCTAGAAACAAAAGAATTTAAGTCAACTCTACTATAATTATGGTTTCAAGATCACTAGACTAGCCCAGCTAAGGTTTATCATACTAACCATGATGCCAACACTTAAACCCCATCCCAAACCTAGCATCATATCATGATCGTTTTACAAATTAGTTCAATCTAGGGAGAAGGAAATTGGATTTAAAAAGACAATAAGCATTTCAGGTTATGGGTCTAAAAACCTCATTTAATCCCCAAACTTCAATAATTAAGACTATGTTATTCTATTCATAATCAAACTTAACATTCACATTCACATGCCATATATAACACACATCATCTTTGAAGAAGAGTAGAAGCCTACCTCAAAGTCTACACGCAAAACCTTGAATCATTCACCAGTAGCTCATCTTTATTTTAAAATTCCAAAATGCCATCACACTATCAAAATTGTAATATTTGCATCAATACAAGAATAACGATGCCCATATTGCACCATATGCTTCGAGTAAAAAAATGACACCAAAAACCCTAAGTGGGTCTCACTTATGAAAAATGCATCTCCGAGGTCAACCCAATGTTCATACACCATCAACGAAGCATAACCTTCAAGAATGGGTGAAAACCAAGCACACTTGGTGTTAAATTCAAACCCTCAAGCTATTTAGGGTTTTGGGTCAAAAACTAAGTAATTCATCAATAAAGTGATTAAATCTTACCTTAATTCGGATGATAATTTTAGTAATAGATGTTTAGAAAGCTCCCAAGTCACCACAAGACTAAATTTTTAGTAATTACACTTATTTAGGGCTTTCGTCTCTCAAGTATGAAGAGAAAATGACCAAAATTGCGACATTAGGGGCTATTTATAGCCCCTTCATTTAAAGAGATATTGCTATCGCAGTCCTAGGGATCACCATCATAGTTGTGCAATCACAATGGGCTTATCGCGATCACAATAGGTGATCATAATGCTCCAATAGCGATTATACATGTACCAGCACCAGCAAAGTTAAAACTTATTTTTCACCCTCGAAACTCATTTAGAGTTCAATTTTCGCAAATGAACTATGTAATCCCACTAAATTCTATATTTCGAACGTGTTGGTAAAGTCATATTTTCCATACCAGATGGTTTAGAACAAAAGTTGGCCTCACACCCATATTTTTTTATTTTTCAAGTTTTCAACCAATAGGTCGAAATAAGCTCGGGTCCATTAGGACCCAAACCAAAGGTCTACCTAGCCGAAAATAAATATTCCAGAGTTGTTGGCATAGTTGTAATTTGCATCTAAGATTGTTTTACTAAATTTTTCACCCGATGGCCATTTGGAACCAGTGAAGACTTTAAAATAGGGCATTAGCTCTAAAAACCAAATGAACTACCAGGTAACCAAACTGTCTATCCTAGAAAGTCATAAATGACTTAGGGAAGCTATGGAAAACCTCAAACGGCAAAAATAAATGGAATTATGAAAATGACCAAAAGAATAATTACAATATCCACTACTAAAAGGACTTTTATCCGCGAAAGTCAATGGATACAAAGAATCACCAAAGCTCAAAGAAATAAGGTACTAGGCCTATATACTTCAAGCATGACTTACCAGGTAACCTCCACAAAGAGAGAACACATCCTAGGAATTTCACCAAAGGTATACCTTTTCCAACCAACTCTTTCACTTCACTTTGAAATGTCCAAAACTCAACTTTAACCACTAACTGGCCTTCAATTGAACAAAAATTGCTGATTCATGAAAATCTAAACCACAACACATTGATACCATCTCTATACTCGCAAAGATAAATAAAGACTTATCAAAGCTAAGAACATCCCAAGACATAAGTCAAACCACTGACTCCAAATCTAAATATAGCCTTCCTTTACCATTTTAGATCTACTATCCTCTCCAAACTAGGAGGAAATCACTTAAGACTCATTCCTAAAATCTTATCACAGAGAACTCAAAGAATAAAAGTTGGTCCACTAAAAGTCCATATGAAAAATATGAGAATAAGCACTGATAATCAAACCAAAGTACTGAAGATCAAGGCATAATTACTCATTAGTGAACAATTTGCTCCAGGATGTCCCATCAATTACGAATGAAGCCATATTGAATCCAACTCAACTATGTTACTCTCATTGCGTATATCATTAAAATTTCCCAAAAAAACTACAAACTAAAGGACAAAGCTAAAAGAACCAATACCTGGTCCATAGGCCATCATTTGAACACTTAACTGCTTTAATCCATTCAAAGCCGAGAAAACCGAATAGGTAACTAGGGTGTAGCCTCAACCAACCTATAAATGAAATCTAGACTGACACAAGTCTATAATGAAGGTTACATATAAGGTCTTCAGCACCAAGATGAAGTGTCAACACCAAGGCTTAATCGCTCAACCTCAACTACCCAAACCAAACTTGTAGACATGTAATCATACATACTCTAAATCTAACATAACTTACAAATCACCATTCTAAGGCGTCAAATCAAAACTGAACCAATAAGTCTATATTAATGATAACTACTCAAATGGACTATAGTATCCAAACCCGACATATCCAAGCTAACTCATACCAAGCCAAAATTGAAACATATCTGAAAAACAAAAATCACCATAGGGATAACTATCGACTTAAAACATAAACCACCAACTCTATGTTAGCTAGAGTTCAAAAAATATAGCCACAGAATAGAAATCATGCAAAAGGATGAATCACTAGATGAAGATACAAATAAACCGCTCCATAACCGTTGGAGGGCATGAACTATTAAAACATACTCAAAAACTCCCCAAAGCTGCAAACCACACTAGTAGATGCAAGAACTTCTAACAACTCGGAGAAGTGAAACTTAAGACGAAACTAAACAGTCCAATATCCATCTTAGCAAAGAATAGTCATTGACATATATCATTAAGGAGAAATACTCCACCAAGCCTTATTAGGCTGTACAAACACTATAATAGGAATTTCCTAAATCCACTCGAGTAGGACAATCGTAACTCAAACAAACCATAAATCACCCTATCAAGGAAAAAAATATCAATCTCAAAACCAAGGTCAAAGTCAAGACCACCACCATAAAATTAATAATTCAAGATAAAGAATTTCTGATTTGCCAACTTAAGAAGTGATCTCAGGAAAAGACACCTACCTCTAACTCTCTAACCCCACTAGACCAAACCATATCATAATATGAAAATAATATTAAATCTCACACTAATAACAAGGAGACCATAACAAGGGAACAGACCCAATAAGTATAATAGATGAACTCAGGGCATCCTAATCTCAAAGTCATACCCACTACTGGTTGATAAAATAGCCCCAAATGAAGAACGAACCCAAAACTGGTCAAGCTCAAAATGAGCTATATAGAAAGGGATAGTCAATACAAAATCCTTCGTAACCCAGGAGGCAAGTCTAAGAATTTCCAACTTAAGATCGTGTGATATAGCTATATTTCAATCTTAAGAACTATCCAAAACTACGTCAACTTACCTTCAATACCATAATACATTCCTAATTTATTCTAACACAGCTAACCAAGAGGAAAAATAATCAACCTCGCCACACCATGGGAAAGAAATCATCAAATCGGGCTGTAACTACCTAAGCCACCAAATAAGATTATAAAGAAATCAAATTCTAACTAGATCACACTAGTCTAAATGGCTACCCAGCGATGATCAATTACATCAAGTAATAATATCAAATAATATCAATAACCTTAAGTATTGATATCAATAGCATCAACAATATCAACATCAATATAATAAATCGATGGTACCAAAATAAACATCACTATCATGTACCACTCAAAGGACATAGTAACACCAATGTGCCAAGATAAATGGGACTTAAACCCAATATCTACACCCATAGGGGAAAAATATCACTACAGATTTACTCCATCCACTACTAAAAGAACTAAACCACAAAGTAATCACATAATCATGAATTAAATAACAAGGCACACAATGACCAACATGAAATCATCAAGGCATTTAATCATCCATGGATTTTCAAAATCCTAATACACATAATAAATATGAATTTGGGAAATAAAAGCACACCTATCATGGTGAAATCTACAATCACATGCCTGACGGGCATAGAAAGAATAAATCTGTACAAGTCCAAACTCATACCGCCTGGCTAAATTATCATCTGAGGTGCTAAGTGAACTATTTCTAAATGAAGATGCCACAACATCATGAGGTTGATCTGAATGAGATGAATGACTAGAAATCCCATGTCAAGGACACTTTCTACACTAGTAATCGATGCAGTAGTAACAAACTCCTGAGGCTCTAATCCTGGCGGTAACATAATCTATGCCCAAAATGATGGCCAACTGACACTGGTAGCAAACTCTAGTAGAATATCCATCCTTCCTGTAATCATATCTTGTCTCAGGAACTCTAGGATTATGGGGAATACATGCTAACTCTATTTGATCACTAATTCACATCTGGGGTGCTCTCTGAACCATTGTCTCATCTAGCCATAACCAAAAAAGGCTCATAAAGGAAATACCAATAGCATTATACTAATGGCATAGCTTCTTACAGCTACCTCTATAAGTCTCAATACATGCTCTCTCTATGGCCCTCACATAATCCACAACCTAAGAGAAAGAAGATACAACTACCATCAGGTGCTATGATGCCAAAAAAAGTGGCAATGAAAGTCCTTTAACAAATCCATGAAACAAGTCTAGCTTAATGGAATATGGTATAGGGAAATGCCTGGCCCATTTAAGAAATCTAATCTTGCACTAAAAAATAGGTAAAGAACCTTGATAAACTCTAATAGACCCAGCTTTGGTCTAGGAATTTATAAATTATTCAAATGTTATCCATGGCTGAGAGGGACTTGTAACATGACTTGGATCCCCAATGTTGAACCTCAAAATGCTGAAGTAGTCACTTGGTCAATTAGAGCCTAAGATGGCCCCAAATCCTTTTTACCTGACGCTGAAGGTCTTCGATATCCATCTTTAACTCTCTAGTCTAACACTATATTGATGCTCTAAAAATATGTGTTGAAGTATTGTCTGCATCTGTCGATAATGGCATATTATCCTTCGAGGATAAAATAGAGTCAAAGAATATGTACAAGGTTCAAAGCAATATAGACATATGATAAGGTGTCAAGAAGTGAATTTCCTAAAATATCCTTGTAGCCTCTCAAAGATAGGTTACGGATATCTCTGCACCAATCCACAAGACTCTCATAAACACATAGCTCTTGTACTAATACATCGGTGAAACATAGCTCTGATACTAATTTTTCATGAACCAATTTCTTAGGTTATGATGGCACCTATAATAAGTAGGCAAGCCAAACCCATAGTCCGAAATGGCTAGTAATGAACTACCCAAACATATATAGAATTGAAAGAAAAATTAATATAAATAAAGAACAGATACATAATAGAGCCCAAAACCTAGTGGTACCGGTACAAGAGCTTCTAGTATAATAAGAGTACAAAAGTGAAATATCAAAGGAATTACATTGATACAACTTATCTCCAAATACAACATAGAGACCAGTATAATACATAAGACGGGGTTAAGTAATACTCTGAATGTCAGGATCTCACTCTAAGTCTCCGAACCATGGTTTCTCCGCACGATATACACATCAATAGGGATAACCTATACTATGATCTACAGGTTGTAGAAGTGTAGTATGAGTACCAAATAAATGGTACTTAGTAGGCCACTGCCAACTAAGCTCTAAAGATAAAGTAGATATATATAATATATAAATGGAATAGAAATTACACACAATGTTAAGAAACCATGTAAAATAGCCAATGAGATATTAAGGATAACCTATCCTATTCACGTCTAATAAACTAACATAATAAGGATAAGAAAATATCAGGGAGGAACTATCCTATTCCAACCATACTCAGAAATCTCAACACTGTGTCGTATATCCCTAGCCAATATACAAATAAAAGACGAGAGAAGATTATATACCAATATACAAGTCCAAGGAATGAATATATAATTATGTTGATGTTATGATATTATCGATTTTGTTGCATTTATACTTGTATACACATTGCCTTTCACTGGTATACACCTATGTCTATTAGCTCATATGGGAGGGTTGCATAAATATGGGTGATGGCTATTCCTTGTGTTGTTTAATATGGATTAAACCTTTCAAGCCTAGGGCGGTGTGGGCACACATAGGCTCGGCTAAGTATTTGGTTGTCCAGAATAGCTAATTACTCACACTATTATTGATATTGTTATTAAAATTGTTATGATCATTATTCTGTATAGCTTATAATAGATTGGTCATTGGTTCAATATCGAGACATAAGGTACGATTTTGGCCTCTTCTATCTTATGATTTCATTATTATGCATGATTAATTCATAATGAGACATATTGATTTGAAACCCCTAAGTATGTTAGTACTAAATCTTGATAGGATTATAATGATGCCTTAAAATGAAGATGTGATGATCTAGGTTGTGCTTCGAGTTAACCTTATATCCATATATATGTATTACCTTATATCCCTTCCTTCATTTGATATACCTTATAAATATGCGCACAGGTATATCAATATAATAATCCTCTATCCTTGTCGGGTATCAATATCATCATTATAACATACTTCAGCCTTGATGGGTATCATCACATCATCATATTATCCTTCGACCTCTTTGGGCATCATCACATCATCATAATATTCTCTGGCCTTATCGAGTATCATCATATCATCATAATATCCTTCGACCTTTCTAGGTATTATCATATCCATATCAATGTCAATATTAAAGAGTAACCACCACTAAGGCAAAAGTAAAGTGCAAGCCCCACAAGAGCTAAAGTAAATAGGCATAAAAAGGAACCAAGGTAGAGCATACTTCCATAATCCATCGTTTATCATCAATATCACATTATAAATAAGCATATATATATAATATGGATATTATAACTTTAATTGGATTTTACCAAGAATTATAACATCAATCCAGCATCTTCCTCAGTCCCATACTAGAGAGATATGTACTGAATATAATAGGTGCACGGGCTCAAGCCTTGGCTTAAAGAGTGTAAGTCCATAAGTTTTTCCCGAGGTTAACTTTGGGACTAAATCATTATAAAAGTATAGAAAGATTAGAATCTTTCACGATTGGAGTAATTAGTAGTATCAAATCATAGATCAAGTTCGTTCAAGTCTTCAAAATATCATTATGAACCTCTTTTACCTATAAATTATTCATTAAAACTAGTATTTATTATTATGAATAAATCCGTTGTTAAGTTGAAAGTGGACTTTAACCCTTAGTTAGTGACAACAATAACAATATTATAATATAATTAAAATCATATCTATCATCAACGCAATGATCATGAACGTACCAAATCTATGCACGACATCACCAGTATTCATACAATAGAACCATAAGCATTAATATATCAATAAACTACAACCACATTCTTTATGAGGATTGACGCTTACTGGATGGTCAACTCATATCATAACACTGCCTTGGACCCTGCAATGTGTTTAGAATAATTTTATCAAAATCATAACTTTTGGCCCACATACATATCAGAAACCCATGTCAAAGTCATATTCATAAATCATCTCATTTTAAATAATTCATAGCATATTTATGAGGCACAACATCTCCATAAGCCATAAGGTATATCTATAATCATCTCACATCTAGGAGGAATAATATATTAATATACATCTCATATATAGGAGGAATCTCACATCTATGGGTCATATATCATGACTGTGAGGGATATCATCTCTATAGGCCAAATATCAAACATCATCTCTAAGTCATCAGAATATACTAAGAAACGAAGTCAACTTATTCTAAAGGCTCAATAGTCTCAACTAAGCTTAACAGCTACAACTAAGTCCACAAGGGATAAAACTATTCTTGGCCTAAGGTGTGCTAGAAGAACCCACTTCTAACCCTCAATTTCCATATTTAGGTAATTTATACACAAACTAGGCCAAGGTACCTAGTTTGACTTTTAGATGTCAAATGAGCCATAACCAAACCTAAGATAGGGAATTTGTCTAGAAACATTGACATTTAAGGTAACTCTACTCAAATTACAGTTGCAAGATCACTAGATTAGCCCAACTAAGTTTAATCATAGTAACCAAGATTCCAACACTTAAACTACATCCAAACATTACATCAAATCATTAACGTTTGATAAATTAGTTAAATGTATGTGGGGAAATAGGATTGTAAAAGATAATAAGAGTATCACCTTATGGGTCCAAAACCCTTCTCTAATCCCCAAACTTCAATAATCAAGACCAAGTCATTTTACTCATAATTAAATTTAACATCCATATTCAAATGCCATATATACCATACATCATCTTCAAAGAAGAGTAGGTAGAAGTCTACCTCAAAGTCAAACCAAAAAACCTTGAATCATTCACCAATGGCTCACCTTCATTTTACAATCCCAAAATACCATCACGCTATCAAAATCATAATCTATGTATCAATAAAAGAATAACGATACTCATATTGCATCATTGTGCTTTGAGTCTAAAAATTACACCAAAAACTCTAACTCGATCCCACTTATAGAAAATACATTTTCTAGGTCAAACCAATGTTCATACATCATGAAGGAATCATAACCATTAAGAATGGGTGAAAACCAAGCCTATTTGGAGCTAAAATCAAGCCCTCAAGCTATTTCGAGTTTGGGGTCAAAAACCAAGAAATTCATCCATAAAGTAATGCAATCTTATCTTAATTCAGATGATAATCACGATAATAGATGTTAGCAAGATCCCAAGTCACCCACATAACTCAATATTGAGTTATTACTCTTTATTAGGGCTTTTTACTCTCAAGGATTAAAAGAAAATAACCAAAATCGCGGCATTAGGGGCTATTTATAGACCCTTCAAGTAAGGACATATCACTATCATAGTCCTAGGGATCGCTATTGTAGTTATGCAATCACAATGGGGTTATCACAATTGCAATAGTGTGATTACAATACTCCAATCGCGATCACACATGCACCAGCACCAACAAAGTCAAAATGTTGTTTTTGACCCTCAAAACTTATTCATAGTCTGATTTTTGCAAATGAACTGTGTAACCCTACTAACTTTTACATTTCCAATATGTTAGTGAAGTTTAATTTTCCATATTAGGTCGTTTAGAACATATGTGCGCCCTACACCCATATATTTTGATTTCCAACTTTTTGACCAATAGGTTGAAATGAGCTATAGTGCACTGGAACCTGAACCAAAGGTGTTCCTAGCCTAAAATTGATATTCTAGAGCTACTGGCATAGTTGGAATTTTCATTCAAGATCTTTTTTTTGAAGTTCTAGGATGATGGCCATTTGGAACCATCGAAGACTTTTCAACAGGAAATTAGCTCTAAAAATCAAATGAACTATCCGACAACCGATCTGTCAATCTTAAAAAGTCATAAATGATTTGGGATAGTTATGGAGAATCTTAAATAGTGAAAATAAATCAAATTATGAAAAATGACCAAAAGAGTCATTGTAATACAAAAGAGTTCCGAATAGTGGATCAAACCACATCTTCTAACAATTCTACAAGTATAATAACAATATAATAATAATTACTCATGAATATCTAAGGAGTGGATAAATAGGCAATAACAATTCCATAAATAGAAGTGAAAATTATACAATGTAATGCAGTGTAATGATGATAATGTAAGTCATCACATGGATCCCCATATGCACCTCTCGAGCATAAACTTCTAGGACATGACCCCTGAGGGTTTAAAACCTATATACCTTCCCAATCTTAATTTCATATATTGATCAATCTTGTTAGAAGAATCGTCGATCAAGAGTTTTCTAAATTGTTTTATTTTCTTTTAAAATACGTATTTCTCTATTTTACCAATTCCATATATATGGATGAATGAATGAGAATGCATGCTCATAACAAAAATATTATCATATTATGAATCAATTCAATGATGTTACCAAATATATGCAAATATCCTTAAATCTCAATAAATCATGATATAAGTCATCACATGGTACCATAGTAATGAATAGTCATGTAAGACATCAATACTATCATTTCAAGCCCTCATTCAGGAATCACAATAAAGATAGATAATAAGCTCAAACAAGGCCAACACTAACCCTCCATAGGCATCAGAACAATGATAATCTCTGCGGTCAATAATAAGAGTCACAAAAGCCCCCACACGAACATCAAAACAATAATAATCTCTAAAGTTAACAGTAATACTCCCATAGGCCCCGACAACATGATAAAATATATATATTAAAATATTTACCTTACAATAAAATCTCAAACCCATAGCATACTTTATATGAATGGTTAACTAACTAACCTAGTCTAAAGAAAGTTAAACCATACCCTACCTCGAAAAGCCGAATCTTATGCTTGGACCCTTCAACATACATCCTTTTTCTTTCATGCACAGTCTCAGAGCAAACTAAATCTACCAAGAATATAATTTTAACATAAAAAAGAGTCTAATGGTACCCATATTAGCTACTTTTATTTTGACTCCAAAAATAGATTAATAATTGACCCTAAAGAAAAAAGATGCAACCATAATTTTATATAAAAATTGTATTTCCTATTCTTTTAGGGTTCTAAACATGAAAATTCATTGAAAAACAAGTTAGAATAAAAAATTATTTCTCTCTTTACCAGGTGAAACCCTAAAAATTCATATTTAAAATTTGAGTTTTGAAGATGATTTAGCAAAATAATCAACGAATAAAGTTAAAAATCATGTTTAAAAGCTCACTCAAGTTTAATTTAAAGAAAAATTGCCTTTGAAATCACCAAAATTGGGACTCCAATTCTTGAAAATGAAAAAATGGAAGAAAGGTAAATAAAAATAGAATTTATGCCAATGACATTTCCTAGATGGAAAAATGGTTGCCTAAGTGACATCGTTGGAGAAGTTAGACTACCGCTAAGGTGTCATTTTCCATGCAGGTTGTTGCCTAAGAGATCCATTTTCCACTTAGGTGGATGCTCTAATGTGGATGCACCCATCACTTAAGTAATGGTACATGGACCAGTTAACTATTGCTAAGATGGTCCTTTAGTCTGCCTATGTGCTACTGCTAAGTGTCACACCCCGTTTTTACCAAAAATAATTTTTATTTTATTTTTTGTTTTAAAGAGTATTCAATTATTAAAAGTGTCTAAAAGTGTTTCTAAAAGAATTTACAATTACAACTCAAAGTTGTGACTTGACATCGGTTTGGTGTGCCAAGTCACCCCCAAAATATTATTTTAAGAATGGTTGACTCTTAAAATTACTGATAGCGGACAGAGATTTTGGTTAAGAAATTTTGTTGATCGACGAAAATGTGTGAGTTACCCTTTGATCTCGTGGTTTTAGAACTGTCTCTTTGTTGACTCACATTAGCTAACTGATACTATAAATGAATAAATTCATAGAGGCACACGAAGCAAGCAAACATACAAAAGTCCAAAATGAAAATAAAGTCTACTTAATAGATTCCAATAATAAAGCAAAAAACACAAATAAACATATACTAACATAAACTAGCCCTAAACTATGCTACACTAGACATCCCAACCCTTGATTCTGAATGACCTTCAAAGACATAGTACTTTGGGGCATTATTTGATAAATGGATAAAGTTCATCGAATACATAGTACTTTGGGACATTCCTCGGCATATGGATACTTTGATCAATAACTAAAAAAAAACTCGCACAAAGAAACAATCCATGCATATCAATGATTATCAAACCAAATAGTTTTGTACCCAATCACGACCTAATCAGGTCTCTACAAAGTCGAACAGTTTTAAACTAATTACAATAACTAAATGTAACACCCCGAAATTGGGTCCCGAGATGTTACATGGTGCTTAGGGTCACAAGTGACCCCAAGCAAACCCTTCTACTGGAATAACTCATAAGCAACTAAATTAAAAGTATAAATCTATACAAATTTGTGGAAAATAACTCTTTTATGAATATGATAGATATAAAACTGAATTTACAAGATTACAACTCTGTTTTTACAACCAAAACTGAAACGGAATATATCAACTTCTACAGACTGTCTATGAAACCTCTACTAGTATTGACTATAGGTTGTTGGGTCATGACTCCTAACTATCCCAACTCAATAAGGATGAATAAAGAAAATACAACACTTCTCGAACTGTATAACTAACTCAAGCCCTTGAATCAAAAGGACACATCACCTGCTAACTGGATGTCGCGAACTGACTGGATTTGAAAATGTACACTATACCTTGTACCTATATTACAAAATAATATAGCCCAACACACGGGGTGTGTGTTGGTCAGTACTATGGAAATGTATCGAGCATATGGAGGTGCAATGCATATATAAAATAATATCTTAATATCATCACAGTTTATAAAATTATGCATACTGATATAAATGACTCACTTAGATCAAATTAAATCATCAAAGTCATGGATGAATAATACATGTAAAGTAAGACAAGTGAGTCATTACAATAAGTTCTCAATTCACTTTCATCTTGGTTTTAAACCATCAAAGAAATCAAATCTCATAACAATTCTCTTTAGAATATAGTATTTCAATATTTCGAAAAACAATAACTTTCTCATAACCAATTCTTCAAAACAATATATTCCTCTTAGATAGAATTGTACACACACACACACACATTGGGAGTCTCTTCAAACCGACATAAACCAACCCACACTGGGGAGAGTCACCTTATTCCTTGCCATCGGAGTAGGACCTTAAATTATCAATCCAAACAATAGTGATCACTATGAAAATTATCCTTAATTTTGGATCCTATGGGGACACGTAGTTTTAGGGGAGTACCAAACCCGCTATACCTCCCACTCGGTGCTAAAGACTACTCCTGGACTTAGCTCAGATCTTTTCAAAAGAAAATCCACCATAAAACAGTTCAATAATTCACAACGGGAGCCATCATGCTACCCCTTTCATAATGAATCAATAAAAGTGGATTTCTTTTCTCATCTCGGGTTTAAAATCAACCCCTTTTTATGACAGAAAGGTTGAAGCTTCTTTATCTTTTCAAATCATTCAAATTCAAGGTGTTTATAATACATGTTTTCTCAAAAACAACAATCTCAAATAGAGTTCAAAACCCATGTCTCCATATCACATTAAAACTTCTCAAGCTTCAAGCTTTACTTCATAAACACATATAAATTTCCTCATAATCTGGAATTTCAGCTTTAAGCATAAAATATCATTGTTCTCATATAATTCCACTTCTAAAATATCAAAAATATCATAATCTCATGAGAATCAATATAGGATGTAAATTCATGCATCAAATTAATAATAGAAAATATAAAATCCATAACTTCGTAAAAGAAAAACATTTTTGGGCACAAGAATGAAAGGGTGTCCTTGTTGAAAACCCAGCATTCCTTGAAGTTGAAGTTTTGGATGAACTATTAACCTTGGGACTCTATTCGTAAAAATAATAGGTGCTTCTTGTAACCCTTGGAATAGGGAATTCAAATCTAAAAGAATTACTGAACAACTACAGTTAAATCTTGAGAATCTTGATCTTTAGGTTGAAACCCTTAAAGAGTGTTCTTGACCAATTTTTGATAAAAGTGAAAGGATTTTGGATAATTGGGATTAAATCCCGTGTTATAGACATATATAGGGGTGATTTTTGGCACTTGGAAGTGAGGTATGCGGCGCACAACCCATGGCAGACCTTAAGGTATGCGTTGCACACCTTATGGCAGCCTTGTAAGTGTGCCTCGCTGTAACGCCCCAAAATTGGGTCCCGAGATGTCACACGGTGCTTAGGATCACAAGTGACCCCAATCTAACCCTTCTACTGCCATAACTCATAAGCAACTGAACAAAAATCTTAAATCTATGCAAATCTACGAAAAATAAATCTTTTCTAAATATGATAAATACAAAACTAAATTTACAAGATTACAACTTTTCTTTTACAACCAAAACTAAAATGGAATACATCAAATTCTAATTACTGTCTATGAAGCCTCTACTAGTACTGACTGTAGGTAGCCGAGTCATGACTCCCGACTAACGCAACTCAATATGATTGAATAAAGAAAATACAACACTTCTCAAACTATATAACAAACTCAAGCCCTTGAATCAAAAGGACTCATCACCTGCTAACGGGATGTCGCGAACTGACTGGATCTGAAGATGTACACTATACCTTGTACCTACATTTCGAGAAAATATAGCTACATATGAATATGTGGGTTATTACCATGAAAACATACCGAGAATATGGGGGTGCAATGCATATATAGAACAACATAAACTATCTAACTAGCTTTTCTCCACCTAGCAAATCAACGTTACTACTAACCACACAATATGCAATAATCATAAAAAAATAATGCAGCCCCATAGCACCTTTGGTACACTTCTACATCATACTTAACTATGAACACATGATCTTACACTCTTGCATACACTGTTCAGGCCTACTAGATCACCTCCATATAACTAGCATCAACCATCGAACCATCAACTGTTCAAACTTAATGTCTAGAGCTAAACATGATTTAAAACCCAATCTCATACACATTTTTATGTTCAAAACCATAGAACACAACATTAAGAAAAACTAGTACACAATGACAATCGATCATAATCATATGGCCTATATTATTCATAATTTGTTAACACATCCTCGTTCTTCACATCATTACTATTTACCCATTTCACACCTAAATTACTTTCATAGCTCTATAAATTTCAACTAAACTTCCTCTTGCAATCTCAGGAAAGCCTAGATTAACAATACTCAACCACCAAGTACTTTCATCAAAACCTATACTTTCCTAGCACAACAAATACCATCAATAACTCTTTTCATACTTTAAGCAAACAACAATCCACCTTAACTAATAATCTCTTTCTTTAACTTTCACTAAACTAACAAACAAGGATATATCACTTCATTACTAATTCAATCATAAACAAAAATTCAGCTATACATATTCAATAAATCGCCCTTACCACCATTCTTTCCACTACACTTCTAAATCCACAAGTTCAACTAACACAAGACTTTCAACTAAACGTTACTACTTCTGTCACTACACAGAAACCCACACTTTCAACTAACACCAGAACAACATAATAAACAACAAGTTGCTAGTGAATTGAAATAGGTCTCATACAACTTCACTAGACTTTGGTTTTATATTTTGAAAGAGAAAATTAGATGAATAACTAAGTAACTATTCTAGTGAATCAAAATAGGCCTCACACGGCTTCACTAGACTTTGATTTTTCACAAACATAATGATAACAAGATTACATAATACAAAAGATAGAAACTTGACTCACAACATTCAACAATCTATGAATACACCTTACTCTGTCTTAATTAAATAACTCATAAGAACAAGGGTATAACTTCAAATATGATGAACTTATAACATACTAGAAGGCTCTTCTCAAGCCGCTTTATGAAACTTCTAAAACTTCTACTAGCAATTATAAAATTATTATCTGGGGAAGAAATGCAACTTGCCGAACATATTACTTTAAGTACATAGATATAGAAGTATAGATTATCATTATGGATTATGAGGAGAAATTCAAAAGCACATCTGACTCTTGCTTTGTGCACGATTTCTATAGGCCTGATAAAGCACTTAAGTTTTTAGAACTCAAAAGTACTGATAGGATACCGTCTAGCTCTCTTACAGTCCCATAACTGTCTATGGAGAATGAAGATCAACAGTTCTGATACCTTGGGAAAAAGGCAGAGATGGCCTGACTAGAATAAGATGAGAATCTGTATAAGTTTCTTGTAGAACTTTTCTATAGCACGATTTAAGACATAAAAGAATCGAGACATTTCCTCAATGCCCTGTAGCCTCTCGAAGAAAAGTATAGACATCTCCGTACCATTCCGCAAGACTCTACTAGACACGGTTTCATAGACACCCTAGGACACGTGAACTTTGTGCTCTGATACCAAGTTTGTAACGCCCCAAAATTGAGTCCCGAGACATCACACGGTGCTTAGGATCACAAGTGACCCCTAGCTAACCCTTCTACTGGCATAACTCATAAGCAACTGAACAAAAAGTATAAATCTATACAAATATGCTGAAATTAACTCTTTTCTGAATATGATAGATACAAAACTAAATTTAAAAGATTACAACTTTTCTTTTACAACCAAAATTGAATGGAATACATCAACTTCTAATGACTGTCTATGAAGTCTCTACTAGTAATGACTGTAGATACCTGGGTCATTACTCCCGACTAACCCAACTCAATATGACTGAATAAAGAAAATACAACACTTCTCAAACTATATAACAAACTCAAGCCCTTGAATCAAAAGGACTCATCACCTGCTGACGGGATGCCGCGAACTAACTAGATCTGAAGATATAAACTATACCTTGTACCTATATTTCGAGAAAATGTAGCCACATATAAATATGTGGGTCATTACAATGGAAAAATACCGAGCATATGGAGGTGCAATGAATATACAAAATAATATCTTAATATCGTCACAGTTTATAAAACTATGCATGCTGGTATAAATGACTCACTTAGCTCGAATTAAAATCATCATAATCATAAGAGAGTCAAATATATGGGTGAAACATGTGAGTCATCATAATAAATATCAATCCACTTCTATCTCGATTCTAAATCATCAAAGCAACCAAATCTCATAACAATTCTCTTTGGAATATATGCTCATTAAATCTTTCAAAAACAATGACTTTCTCAAACTCAGCCTTTCAAACAAATATGTTTTCATCTCAGATACAAGAATAAGACTTTTCATATTAGATAGGAGAATACACACAGACACATTGGGAGTCTATTACAACCGACATAAACTATGTGAGCTACATGGAGTCAAAGGTACAACCCACATTGGGGAGAGCCTTCCTATCCTTGCCATCGGAGTAGGACTATAAGTATCAAATCCAAAAACTAGTAATCACTATATATAATTAGCCTCAATTTTAACTCCTACGGGGGCACCTAGTTCTAGGGAAGTACCAACACAACTATACCTCCCACACAGTGCTAAAGACTACTCCCGGACTTAGCTTAGATCTTTTTAAAGAAAATCCACCACAAAATAATTCAGCAATTCACAACTGGAGCCATCATGCTACCCCTTTTTCTTAATAAATCAAAATGTGGATTTCTTTTCTCATTCGAGTTCAAAAATAACTCTTTCGAGACCAAAAGGTCAAATCATTCAAATCTCAAAGTGGGTATAACACATTACTTTCACAAAAATCATAATTCTCAAATAAGGTTCAAAACCCATATATCAATACTTGAGCAAAATATTTCAAGATTCACACTTTATGTAGCAAACATGTATAATTCATATGAAAATCTGGAGATTCAACTTCAAACATGATATTAATATCAAAACTAAAGGAATTTATCTTTAAGACATCATAAAAATATAATAGTCTTTTGAACAAGAACGTAGGATAATAGTTTCTATCTCAAATTCATATCAAAGCATGTAAGATCATATATCTTTTTAAAATAATACAAATTTTGGGCATAGGAACGAAAGGATGTTCTTGTTGGAAAATCTCACATACCTTAAACTTGAAGATTTGAATGAACTCTTGACCTTGGGACTCTATTTGTGAAAATAATGAGTCTTTCTAGTAGCCCTCGGAATGAGGATTCCGAATCTCGAAGAATTATTGAAAACTCATGGTTGAATTTTGAGATATTTGAATTTTTAGGTTAAAACCCTAATGAATGTTCTTGGTGATTTTGAGAGAAAGCAAACTTATTTTGGTGTTATGGGAGTTTAATCCCATGTTATAGACATATATTGGGGTGTTTTTGACACTTGGATGTAAGGTCTGTGGCGCATTGCTTATCGCACATATTTAAGTATGCACCGCATTGCTTATCGCACACATTGAGTATGTGCTGCATTGCTTATCGCACATATTTAAGTATACGCCGCATTGCTTATCGCACACATTTAAGTATGCGCCGCATTGCTTATCGCACACCTATTCCTGAATCCAAGGGCAATTGGTTAGGCGATGCACTCTACTTTGCAAAGTCATAACTCCTTGCTCGGGTGTCGGATTTTGATGAAATTGGTATCGTTGGAAAGCTAATTCAATTATCTACAGTTTGATTGGTCTTAGAATGAAAAAATCCATGTATATTAAGAGATATTTACGTTTGAAGTTGACCCTTGTAGAATCGAATGTCAAACTTTGGATGAATCAATTGGTCTTAGCTCAACTTTGTTCTAGGTCATTGCTATGAACACTTTTCACCTCTAAACTACTCCATAGAATAGGATAATGATCATGCAACTTGTATCCATGTAATAATCACTTGGATTATTTCTTAGACGCGCAGGAACGAGGTTAGAATTCCAGTACGAAAATAAAAGGTATTACATTATCTTCCCCTTGGGAACATTCGGCCTCGAATGTGTATAATTAACCTGAAACTTAGAGGAATCTTAGTCTTCAAGCCTAACACTAAATCACGAGATACAACATGCCCAACTACAATACTAGTCTAAACCACAAGGTTCAATGTTCTATATCTTCTTCGAGCTCACACCCTAAGCATAACATGCCTTACAACTTCAATGACTAATTTAAAACTCTTGATATGGATTCCCTAGTGCATATTGCATTCATCATCTTACACCCAACATGAAATTCAAGCCTATTATTAAAAATCACATATAACTTTAAGGCAAATACCCCTAAAGGTATACTCCACATATTCTCGAGATTAAGCCATAATTTCATCATTCTAAGATCTACAAATAAATGCTAAACTCACAAGAATAAACTAATTTCAAAATTACCAACTTCATTCTTGAACAACCCATCCATATGCCATCCTTAACTTTCTAGCTTCAATAATCACCATTAAAGACTTATACTCTTATTTGCAACCATACCTACATCTCTAATCACATAATCATAGCCTACCAAGATCACACTTCTATACTTATATTTTTCCCAGAACATGAGAATAAAATCATACTAAAAAGACTCAACATCTTCAATCATAACTCCTTAACTTAGCTATCAATAACAACATAAATTATCTAACTAGCCTTTCTCCTCCCAGCAACTCAACGTTACTACTAACAACACAATATACAATAATTCTAAAAAAATAATGCAGCCCCATAGTAACTTTGGCACAATTCTACATTATACTTAATTATGAACACATGATCTTACACTCATTCATACATTGTTCAGGCCTACTAGATCACCTCCATATAACTAGCATCAACCACCGAACCATCAACTGTTCAAACTTAATGTCTAGAGCTAAACATGATTTAAAACCCAATCTCACGCATAATTTTTACTTCAAAACTATAGAACACAATATTAAGAAAAACTAGTACACAATGACAATCGATCATAATCATATGGCCAATATTATTCATAATCTGTTAACACATCCTCTTTCTTCACCTCATTACTATTTATCCATCTTCACACAATTACTTTCATAGCTCTATAAATTTCAACTAAACTTCCTCTTGCAATCTCAGGAAAGCAAAAATTAACAATACTCAACCACCAAGTACTTTTATCAAAACCTATACTTTTCTAGCACAACAAATACCATCAATAACTCTTTTCATACTTCAAGCAAACAACAATTCACCTTAACTAATAATCACCTTCTCTAAATTTCACTAAACTAACAAACAAGGGTATATCACTTCATTACTAATTCAATCATAAGAAAAAATTCAGCTATATATATTCAATAAATCGCCCTTATCACCATTCTTGCCACTACACATCTAAACCACAAGTTTAACTAACACAATACCTTTAACTAAATGTTACTATTTCTGTCATTACACAGAAAGTCACACTTTCAACTAACACCAGAATAATAAGATAAACCACAAGTTGCTAGTGAATCGAAATAGGCCTCACATGGCTTCACTAGACTTTGGTTTTGTATTTATAACAAGAAAATCAGATGAATAACAAAGCAACTATGCTAGTGAATCGAAATATGCCTCACACAGCTTCACTAGACTTTGATTTTTCACATACATAATGATAACAAGATTACATAATACAAGAGATAGAAACTTGACACACAACATTTAAAGATCTAAGAATACACCTTACTCTGTCTTAATTAAATAACTCATAAGAACAAGGGTATAACTTTAAATTTGATGGACTTATAACATACTAGAAGGCTCCTCTCAAGCCACTTTATGAAACTTCTAAAACATTTGCTAGCAATTATAAAAGCATTATCTGGGGAGGAACTGAAACTTACCAAACATGTTACTTCAAGAACATAAATAGAGAAGTATAGATTATCATTATGGATTTTGAGGATAAATTCGAAAGAACATCTGACTCTAGCTTTGTGCACAATTTCTATAGTCCTGATAAAGCACTTCAGTTTTCAGAACTCAAAAGTACTGATAGAATACTTTCTAGCTCTCTTACAGTCCCATAACTATCTATGGATAATGAGGTTCAACTATTTCTAATACCTTGGAAATAACGTAGAGATGGCCTGACTAGAGTAAGATGAGAATCTATATAAGTTTCTTGAAAAACTTTTCTATAGCACGATTTAAGACATGAAAGAATAGAGACATTTCCTAAATGCCTTGTAACCTCTCGAAGAAAAGTACAGACATCTCCGTACCATTCTGGAAGACTCTACTAGACACGGCTTCATAGACACCCTAGGACACTTCAACTCTGTGCTCTGATACAAAGTTTGTAACACCACAAAATTGGGTCCCGAGATGTCACACGGTGTTTAGGATCATAAGTGACCCCAAGCTTACCCTTCTACTACAATAACTCATAAGCAACTGAACAAAAAGTATAAATCTACACAAATCTGTGGAAAATAAATCTTTTCTGAATATGATAGATACAAAACAAAATTTACAAGATTACAAATTTTCTTTTACAACTAAAACTGAAATGCAATACATCAACTTCTACTGACTGTCTATGAAGCCTCTACTAGTACTGACTGTAGGTAGCTAGGTAATGACTCCCGACTAACCCAAATCAATACAACCGAATAAAGAAAATACAACACTTCTCAAACTATATAACTATCTCAAGCCCTTATATCAAAAGGAATCATTAGCTGGTGAATGGATATCATAAATTGACTGGATTCGAAGATGTACACTATACCTTGTACCTACATTCTGAGAAAATGTAGCACATATACGAATATGTGGGTCAGTACCATGGAAATGTACTGAGCATATGGGGGTGCAATGCATATATAAAATAATATCTTAATTTTATCACTATTTATAAAATTATGCATGCTGATATAAATGACTCACTTAGCTCGAATTAAAATCATCATAATCATAAGAAAGTAAAATATATCGGATGAAACATGTGAGTCATCATAATAAATCTCAATTTACTTCCATCTCGATTCCAAATCATCAAAGCTATAAAATCTCATAACAATTTTCTTTGGAATATATGTTTATTAAATCTTTCAAAAACAATGACTTTCTCAAAATCAGTCTTTCAAATAAATATGTTTTCATCTTAATTAAAATAATAAGACTTTTCATATTAGATTGGAGAATATACACACACATTGGGAGTCTTTTACAACTGACATAAACCATGTGAGCTACATGGAGTCCAACGTACAACCCATGTTAGGGAGAGCCATCCTATCTTTTCCATCGGAGTAGGACTATAAGTATCAAATACAAAAACTACTGATCACTATATATAATCAGCCTCAATTACGGCTCCTATGGGGGAACGTAGTTCTAGGGATGTTCCAACACAGCTATACCTTCCACTCAGTGCTAAAGACTACTCCCGAACTTAGCTCAGATCTTTTCACAGAAAATCCACCAAAAAATAATTCAGTAATCTACAACGGGAGCCACCATGCTACCCCTTTTTCATAATAAAACAAAATGTGGATTTATTTTCTCATTCAAGTTCAAAAATAACTCTTTCAAGATCAAAAGGTCAAATCATTCAAATCTCAAGGTGGGCATAACACATTACTTTCACAAAAATCATAATTCTCAAATAGGGTTCAAAACCCATATATTAATACTTGAGCAAAATATTTCAAGATTCACACTTTATGTAGCAAACATGTATAATTCATATGAAAATCTGGAGATTCAACTTCAAACATGATATTAACATCAAAACTCAAGGAATTAATCTTCAAGACATCATAAAAATATAATAGTCTTTTGAACATGAACGTAAGATAATAGTTTCTATCTCAAATTCATATCAAAGCATGTAAAATCATATATCCTTGTAAAATAATATAAATTTTGGGCAGAAGAACGAAAGGATGTTCTTGTTGAAAAATTCCACATACCTTAAACTTGAAGCTTTGAATGAACTCTTAACCTTGGAAATCTATTCGTGAAAATAATGAGTGTTTCTTGTAGTCCTCGGAATGGGAATTCTGAATCTCGAAGAATTATTGAACACTCATGGTTGAATCTTGAGATATTTAAATTTTTAGGTTGAAACCCTAATGAATATTATTGGTGATTTTGAGAGAAAGTAAACTAATTTTAGTGTTATGGGAGTTTAATCTCGTGTTACAGACATATATATGGGTGTTTTTGGCACTTGGAAGTGAGGTATACGACGCATTGCTTATCGCACATATTTAAGTATGCACCGCAATGCTTATCGCACATATTTAAGTATGTGCCGCATTGCTTATCACACACATTTAAGTATGCGCCGCATTGCTTATCGCACACCTATTCCAGTAGCCATGTGCGATTGGTTAGGCAACGCACTCTACTTTGCAAAGCCATAACTCCTTGCTCGGGTGTCGGATTTTGATAAAATTGGTATCGTTGGAAAGCTAATTCAATTATCTACAATTTGATAGGTCTTGGGATGAAACATTCTATGTATATTAAGAGATATTCAAGTTTGAAGTTCACCTTTATAGAATCGAATGTCAAACTTTGGATGAATCAGTTGGTCTTAGCTAAACTTTGTTCTAGGTCATGCTATGAACATTTTTCACCTCTAAACTACTCTATAGACTAGGATAATGATCATGCAACTTGTATTCATGTGAGAATCACTTGGATTAGATCTTAGACGTGCAGGAACGTTGGTTAGAATTCCAGCACGAAAATATGGGGTATTACCCTCGCACTCCCAATCGCACACCCTTACTGCCTCTCATGAAAGTGGGCATAACTTTTTGCTCGGGTATTAGATTAAGGCAAAATTGGTATTGTTGGAAAGATAATTCCTCTTGTAATAAAAAAATTCATACATATTAAGAGTTATATACATTTCAAGTTGACCCTTGTAGAATCAAATGCCAAACTTTGGACGAATCAATTGATCTTAGCTCAACTTTGTTCTAGGTCATTGCTATGAACATTTTTCACCTCTAAAATAATCCATAGAGTAGGATAATGGTCATGAAACTTGTATTCACATTCAACTCATTTGGACTAGAGCTTAGATGCATAGGAATGATGGTTAGAATTTTAGCATGAAAATACGAGGTATTACATTATCTCTCCTTTGGGAACATTCGTCCTTGAATGTGGATAATTAACCTGAAACACAGATGAATATTTATCTTTAAGCTATCATGTGCAACTAATAGAAACTGAATCACTGGATCTCAAGAATAATGAGCTACTAAACTGATGAAAATAACTATATGGCTAAGATAGAAATGAGAGTGTCAACTTATGAGTAACCATTACTTTGCTCTGGATCTAATCTTATTAGAAAAAAATGATAGGTTTATGGCATGAAAATTTGGGGTATTATAACATCCCCCTCTTGGGAGCGTTCGTCCCCGAATGATAATAATTTGATGAAAATACTAGGAAGAGACTGTGATACTACACAGAATACTTACAAACTGAATCATTACTTAATATCTAAAACTGAAACTGATGCATGAGCTGAGCTGAATTTATAATTTACTTGGATGCAAACACATTACCTTTTTGAATGTACATAAGTATAAGACTGCGGATAGTAAGACTAGCTGGAAAATTAAGAATCTATAGGAGCTTATCTCCTTACTTGCTAAACTTGATTGCAGGCTATATGGACAGGATCATACTGACTGCCCTACTCAAATGGAGTATTTCTTCAGCACATTTCTACGAAATTTCTATAGACATTAGGGAGTAAAGAATTTTGGGCATGCTCTGAACAAGACATTTGACTAAAGAATTACAACATTGATATAACTCTATAGCATGGAATATAATTATATAACTCATAAACTAGTATAGGATTGCTAGGCCGTAGGCAACACAACTTCTTACCTTCAAACTTAGCATCACTTCTCAAATGCTCTCTCAACTATATTATTCCCCTTAAATACCATACTCATTTGATTCAACTTATAAGTCTCATATTGGCACTGCGAAATCTTTCTACTAAGGTCTAAACTAAACTAGTGTAAACCACAAGGTTCAATATTCTATATGTTTTTAGAGTTCACACCCTAAGCATAACATGCCTTACCACTTCAATGACTAATTCAAAACTCTTGATATGGATTTACTGGCGCATATTCCATTCATCATCTTACACCCAACATGACATTCAAGCCTATCATTAAAAATAACATATAATTTTAAGGCAAATACCCATAAAGCCATACTTCACATATTTTCTAAACCTTTATCAACGAAAATTTTCTTGCACTATTCTTAAAAACATACACACAATTTCTAACTAACCATGACATGTATCAAAGACTTGGCCTCAATCTTACTTCACACTTTAGCCTTAGATAGAAAAGCATAAATAATCTTTCTTAATGAGAGTCATCAACTCTCTCACATCTAAATCATTGCTTATCCACTATCATCGCCACTATTTTAACATAACAAGAGGTCGCCGAAGGGTTAACACATAAGAACCTAAAGCACGGAAACTACAATACATAACATTAACACTTATCTTAGACCTGAGGAATAAAATATCAAAGGCATGGATTCATTAAAGAAATCTAAGCTGAGGGCATGCATGATATAATGTGAACTTCACTAGTATCATGGGTTTAAAAATTGGTCACACTCTAAAACATGAGTTCATACTTATCATGAGCTATTCAACATAAGACTAGAGTTCATAGATTCATGAGAGATAACTCAAATCAAAGAGTGAAGCTATTACATGCTTGCTAGAAGATGAGAATGGGCTTGAGCATACATAATGGGTATAAGCATAGGCCTATGGCTTGGATTTATCACGCAAGTGATGGATTTGGTGATGACATGACTGAAATCCAAGGAATACTCTAGAGTAAAAAGGGGTCACTATCTCATCATAACTTATTATTGACATGTATCACAATCAAATTCTCAAAACTTAGTTTAGTTCTTAACTAACCATCTCCCCCTAAGGTCAAAGCTAGTATTCTAAGCATGATGGTCTACTCCATATCCTCGAGATTAAGCCATAATTTCATCATTCTAATATCTACACATAAATGCTAAACTCATAAGAATAAACTAATTTCAAACTTATCGACTTCATTCTTGAACAACCCTTCCATATGTTATCCTTAACTTTCTAGCCTCAATAATCATCATCAAAGACTTACACTCTTATTTGCAACCATACCTACATCTCTAATAAAATAATCATAGCCTACTAAGATCACACTTCTATACTTATATTTTGCCTGAATCATGAGAATAATAATCATACTTAAAAGGCTCAACATCTTCAATCATAACTACTTAACTTAGCTATCAAGAACATTATAAATTATCTAACTAACCTTTCTCCACCTAGCAACTCAACGTTACTACAAATCACACAATATGCAACAATCCTCAAAAAATAATACAGCCCCATAGAACCTTGGGCACACCTCTACATCATACTTAATTATGAACACATGATCTTACACTCTTGCATACACTGTTCAGGCCTACTAGATCACATCCATATAACTAGCATTAACAATAGAACCATCCACTGTTCAACTTAATATCTAGTGCTTAACATGATTTACAACCTAATTTCACACACAATTCTTACTTCAAAACTATAGAACACAACATTAAGAAAAACTAGTACACAATGACAATCGATCATAATCATATGACCTATCTTATTCATAAACCGTTAACACATCCCCCTTCTTCACATCATTGCTATTTACCCATCTTCATACCTAAATTACTTTTATAGCTCTATAAATTTCAACTAAACTTCCTCTTGCAATCTCAGGAAAACCTAAATTAACAATACTCAACCACCAAGTACTTTCACCAATAAACAGTACTTTTCTAGCACCACAAAAACCATCAACAACTCTTTTCATACTTCAAGCAAACAACAATCTACCTTAACTAAAATCTCCTTCTCTAACTTTCACTAAACTAACAAACAAGGATATATCACTTCATTTATAACTCGATTATATGCAAAAAGAAGATTCGGCTATACATACACTCAATAAATTACCCTTACCACCTTTCTTGACACTACACCTCTAAACCTAAACTTTAAATAGACACAAGAACAATAAGATAAAAAACAAGTTGCTAGTGAATCAAAATAGGCCTCACACGGCTTCACTAGAGTTTGGTTTTGTGTTTTGAACAAGAAAATTAGATGGATAACAAAGCAACTATGCTAGTGAATCAAAATAGGCCCCACACTACTTCACTAGACTTTGATTTTTTGAAACCACAATATTAATAAAATTGCATAATACAAGAGATAGAAACTTGACACACATATTCAATGATCTAAGAATACACCTTACTCTATCTTAATTGAATAACTTGTATGAACGAGGGCATAACTTAAAATTTGAGGGACTTATAACACACTAGAAGGCTCCTCTCAAGCCGCTTTGTAACTTCTAAAACTTTCGCTAGCAAATATAAGATCATTATCTGGAGAAGAACTGGAACTTGTTGATCATGTTGTCTCAAATAATACATAGATAAGGAAGTATAGATTTAAATTATGGTTTCTGAGGAGTAATGTGAAAGCACATTTGACTTAGACTTAGTGCACGACTTTTATGAACATGAATAAAGCACTTCAATCTTCAAAACTCAAAAGCATTGATGGGATATTTTCCAAGCTCGCTTACAAGAATATAACAATCTGTAAAAATTTAAGCTTGAATGTTTTTGATACCTTAAAAATAAGGCAAAGATGGCTTGAATAAAGTGAGATGAGAATCTATATAAATTTTCTTAGAGAACCTTTCAATAGCACGATCTAAGACTTGAAAGAATGAAGACATTTCCTAAAAGCCATGTAGCCTCTTGAGGAAAAGTACACACATCACCATAGCATTCCGCAGGACTCTACTAGACACGGCTTCATAGACACCCTAGGACACTTGACTCTGGGCTCTAATACTAAGTTTATAATGCCCCAATATTAGGTCCCGAGATGTCACACGATGCTTAGGGTCACAAGAGACCCCAAGCTAACCCTTCTGCTAGCATAACTAATAAGCAACTAAATTAAAAGTACAAATCTATACAAATGTATGAAAAATAACTCTTTTCTGAATATGATAGATACAAAATTGAATTTACAAGATTACACACACACATTGGGAGTCTCTCATAACTGACATAAACCATGTGAGCTACATAGAGTCCAACGTTCTACCCACATGGGGGAGAGTCTCCCGATTCCCATCCATCGGAGTAGGACCTTAAATTATCAATCAAACACTAGTGATCACTAAGAAAATCAGCCTCAATTCTGGCTCCTACGGGGGCATGTAGTTCTAGGGAAGTACCAAACCCACTATACCTCCTGCTCGGTGCTAAAGACTACTCCCGAACTTAGCTCAGATCTTTTTAAAAGAAAATCCACCATAAAATAGTTCAATAATTCACAATGGGAGCCATCATGCTACCCCTTTTGTAATGAATCAATAAAAGTGGATTTCTTTTCTCATCTTGGGTTCAAAATCAATCCCTTTTAAAACTGATAGATCAAAGCATCTTTATCTTTTAAAATCATTCAAATTCAAGGTGTTTATAGCACATGTTTTCTCAAAAACAACAATCTCAAATAGAGTTCAAAACTCATGTCTCAATATCATATTAAAACTTATCAAGATTCAAGCTTTACATCATAAACACATAAATTTCTTCAAAATCTGGAAATTTTAGCTTTAAGCACAAAATATCATTGTTCTCATAAAATTCCACTTCTAAATATCAAAAATATCATAATATCATGAGAATCAATATTCATAATAGAACATATAAAATCCATACCTTCATAAAAGAAAAACATTTTTTGGGCACAAGAACGAAAGGGTGTCCTTGTTGAAAACCCCACATACCTTGAAGTTGAAGCTTTGGATGAACTATTAACGTTGGGACTCTATTCGTAAAAATAATAGGTGTTTTTTGTAGCCCTCAGAATGGGGAATTCAAATCTTAAAGAATTATTGAACAACTACGGTTAAATCTTGAGAATCTTGATCTTTAGGTTGAAAACCCTTAAGAGTATTCTTGACCAATTTTTGATGAAAGTGAAAGGATTTTTGATAATTGGGGTTAAGTCCTGTGTTGTAGATATATATAGGGGTAATTTTTGGCACTTAGAAGTGAGGTATGCAGCATACAACCCATGGAAGACCTTAAGGTGTGTGTGGAACACCTTATGGTATACCTGTAAATATGCCTCGCACTCCCAATCGCACACCCTTACTGCCTCTCACAAAATTGGGCATAACTTTTTGCTCGAGTATTGGATTAAGGCGAAATTGGTATCGTTGGAAGCTAATTCAATTATCTACAATTTGATAGGTCTTGGAAAAATTCCATGTATATGAAGAGTTATACATGTTTGAAGTTGACCCTTGTAGAATCAAATGCTAAACATTGGACGAATCAATTGATCTTAGCTCAACTTTGTTCTAGGTCATTGCTATAAATATTTTTCACCTCTAAACTACTCCATAGACTAGGATAATGATCATGAAACTTGTATTCACATTCAAATCATTTGTACTAGAGACTAGACACGTAGGAATAACAGTTAGAATTTTAGCACGAAAATACATGGTATTACACTAAATAAAGAACAATTAAAGTGATTTGTTAATTTATTTATTTAATCCCTTCCCCTAAATTTTTTACTTATTTAATCCCTTTCCCTAAATTTTTTACTTCTGATGTTTCAAATTTTCTTAAAAATTTAACATTCGACATTCAACAACCAACGACAAACACATTTCATAAATCTAAAAGTAATGCCCACACGGGTTGATCCATCAAACATCAAAAATACCAAAATCAATCCCATAAAGATTTCACAAATCGCATATTCTTGTCATAATTTATCAAACAATGGGTGAAAAATTCCTCACAAATCATGCTTTCAATGACTTAGAACAAAAATAGAGCCACCATTAGAAACCTTGACCAATACCTAATCTCAAACAAAGACCAACGATGAACAAAACCTGCAACTTTAAAAATATTGATTAAATGAAAACCCAAATTTCAATTAAAAGCAAAATCTTCATGAAAATACCCAAACCAAATACGAACAAACCAATATTGGACATACCAAAACAAAAATCTCAAATCCAACCAAAATTTAAATGAAAATTGACACAAGAAAAACCATTACAAATTGATATATGAATATCATGGACTCAATTATAGAAACTAGACGAAGTTGGGATCAAGATTCAAGTATGTTTTTACGTGAAATGAGAAAATAAGGTAGCTTGGTTGGTGATTTTGTAAAAAGCAGAGTTTGTTGATTATGTTTTCCAGCAAAATGGAAAGACATTGGTCAAAGATGACTAGTTGTTTTATTTTCAACTTGAGGCAATTCAAACAAGTTCCCTAGAGCATTAAGTTTTGGCTATGGCCAATAGGTGTGTGCATATACATCATTTTTTGTTTTTTCTAGTTTCTTGTTCGTTTGTGTTAGTTGATTTTTCCTTAGAAAAATGAGTCTCCTTACTTTGTTGGCTGCCCCTTGTTATTGTAATCAATGGTGGAGAAAAAATTAATGTTGGGTTTGTTTTCTTCCCTTTTCTGTGTTTATGTATATATTCCCCTCTTTTTTTCCTCACTTTTTTCTATTATCTAATACTAAATATGAGGTAGGGGAAATGTGAGTTTGAGGTAGGAGGTGGGGTTAGGGGATGAGGGTAGGAGGTAAAAGACACTTGTCTTCTTTTGTGTGGGTGAGGAAGTTTCAAAGAAAGTGGGTATATGGGCCATTTATTTGATGAGGGTAGGTCTATATTGGTATGGTGAGGAATAGGAAGATATTAGCTTATTTATTATTTTGTCTAAGGAAAAAACCCACGTGACCATAGCGTAATTTGATTATGGTGTGTGCCTGAGTACTATAATGTACCAAATCTTGGTGGAAAGATAAGAATAAAAATAAATAAAAACAAAAATATATTTCTTGGATCAATGAAATTACACTTAGTGGCATCATTTGATTTTTGGCTTATTTTTAATTTTTCAATTTTCATATAAAAAGAAGGCTATGTATAACTAATACAAAAAATAAAGTACGAAACCTATGAGGGTAAAAAATAATGTGTCTACATCGTGAACTGATGATAGGCGAAATTACGCGCCTATATCAATATATTTTGCCCATATTTTAGCCTAGTTTCGAGAACTAATTATCTATTTCGTACACTTTTAGTCCTTTTTCCTGTAAATGAGCTAACAAATGTGATTAGGAAAGTTTCAGGTATAAATGATGCAAAATACAGCAATTTATGGCTTACTTGACGCAAAAGAAAGCTCACAAACGAGATGGAAAGGAGCTGGACGCATAAAGGACTAAATCTGCTGCATGGAAAATCTGTCCCGGGCTAAAACAGCATTTCTGAAGACTTTGGGACTTACAGACACAAAGCTGGATTTTTGCCATAATACATTAACCTAGTGCAATTAGGTTATGTGTTTCATCATTCTATTTGGATTATAATTTTGTAACCTTACCCTAGTACAATTGGGTCAAGGATTTCATTAGTATATTAGGATTTGGTTATTTATTTTATTAGTTGAGTAGGAGTAGGATAGGAGTATTATAAATACCCTATCATGTTAGAGATTTTTAAGAAGGGGGGAGGAGACATTCTGACAATTCATTCATCTCCTTACAATTAAGACATCTTCCTACAACCCATTCTCAATTCTTCATTCTTCTACTCTTAAATTCCACAACAAGAGAATCGTTACTTGCTACGGAATCACTAAAACCACACGCCAAACACCTACTATTCACGCCATCCACCATGCAAAACGTGATATCCTTCGCATTCATGGGTAACTAAATCTCTTAGTTGGGGTTATGGAAGCCGAATGAGTTACTATCTATAGCTATGAGTTTGTGAGTTCAAGACAAGTATATTGCTTATATCATTATTCTCTTCATCTTAAATCTACATTCTTTGCGGTTCAAACACAAGAACACGCCATTCTAACATCTAACCTGTTCGAGAGAAAGGTTATTTGTCTAGAAAAGAAGACGCATAGACCAACGCCAGTCTAACATCTGACTTGTTCGAGAGAAAAGTTATTTGTCTGGAAAAGAGATAATGTCAAGGTAGTAGGACACCCTTTCCTATTAAAAAGCTAGTGCCGTACCTGGACTAACTTCTTGGAGAATTCGTACCGTTAGTCACGCTTTAAGCTCGAGAGAGTTAAAGTGAAATAGTCCTTGTTTAGGTCGAGAGACGCTTGGATTTACCATCGACTACAATTCTCTATAAGCAATTACATGTCAAGACTCTACACACTCATAGCCAATAGAGACGTATACCTCAGAAGGTGGACATAACCCCAACGCCTCAATTCTCATTGTTTACAACACACGTGACAATCTCTCTTTATTTTGCTATTTTCAGTTCTTACATTCTTGTTTTGGTTACATACTACAATCCCCCCTTTCCTACGAGACTTGCACTAAAAGTCTAGTAATTTCTCTTGCTTGTTGGCCAAGCTATTCTCTGTGGGATCGATACCCAACCCAGGTTGGGTTCTATATTTGCTAACGACCGCTTTACACTCCCACGAGAGCTGTAGATTGAGCGTTATCATGAACGTCCTTTATTTTAAACACGAGGTATTTCCATACAAAGAAGTAGACAATAATACAAGTTCTGACTTAACCATGATTCAAAAAGAGGTAGAAAAAATAGAGTACGACCAAGCCCTGTTTTTGAGAATCCTACATATCCTAGGTTATAAGGGAATTAGGTCACGTATAGTTCAAAAAGATAATAAAAGGAGAGGGAGTACTCTGAGATAGAGAGTCTAGAGAGGTCTTGTCAAGGTTTCAATCCGTAAAATCTTTCAAAACATCAAAATGAAAACTAAGAATTAAAAATGAAAATGAAATTACAAAATCCTATTCATAGTGCTTCTGTTTGTTGTGACTTGAATTTTCCTATTTTCTCAAGTGATAACAGATCCGATATACTTTGGTTTGAACTTAAAAATGATATCTTTCTCAATGTAACCATTTGTCCATGCAGGTTTATGAGTTTTAAATTTAAAGTTTTCACCCTACTCTCCATGTGGGATCCTAAACTTAAAATTAACAGTCTTTATCCTATTCTCCTGATGGGCTCCTAAACTTGACATTAAAAGTCTTCGCACTATTCTCTAGGCAGGCTCCTGAACTTGAAATTAAAAGTCTTCATCCTATTCTCTGTGCGTGTTACTGAGTTTAATATTGAAAGTCTTCACCCTTATCTCCAGGCAGTCTCCTAAAACATAAGTAAATAGAGAACTAGAATAAATGTTATCTCAAAATGGTTATGAAAAAGAAAATCTCATTTTCCATAAGAGTCTTGAACAAAAAATAAAGTATCATTCTCTAGGAGGGTCCTGCTAATCAAATTTTCTACAACTTACCTGAAAAGAAAAGTAAAATCCCATTTTCCATAAATAAAATATTTTACACTAGTTCATCATCAAAAAAAATTTGTGAGTGTCAGCTAAATCATAACTATTTGTAAAATACATAATATAAAGTTGAATTAAGACTGACAAAGAAATAAGTCTTTTAAGAGTAAGACTACTGACCAAAATTATAAAGTGCACCTCCTAAGAGTTATTGTGAAGTATTGTAATTAGAAACATCTTCTAGGAGTAAAGGTTCAAATTTGAAAGTGTGTCACCTAACAAATGAAACCTGCAAGACCTTGACAAAAAAGTGTGTATCCTACGGTTTAAATAAAAGGACTCAACTATAAATTTTGGTATCTAGAAGCAAAGGTTCAAATTAGGAAGTGTGTTACCTAATAAATAAAACTTGAAATACCCATACAAGGAAGTGCATCTTCTAGGGGTTAAATAGAAGGACTCGGTTAGAAAGTGCATTAGCTAGGAGCAACGATTCAAATAAGGAAGTGTGTCACCTAATAAATCAAACCCAAAATACGTAGACAAGGAAGTGATTCTCCTAGGATTTAAATTGTATAAATCGACTAGAAAATGTGTTATCTAGGAGTAAAGGTTCAAATTAGGTAGTTATTCACCTAATAAATAAAACCTGAAATACCTAGATAAGGAAGTGTGACTCCTAGGGGTTAAATGGAAGGACTCAACTGGAAAGTGTGCTTCTAGGAGCAACAATTCAAATTAGGAAGTTCTTCAACTAATAAATAAAACCCAAAATACCCAAAAAGGGAAGAGTGTCTCCTAAAGGTTAAATTGTAGGACTCGACCAGAAAGGGTGTCTTCTAAGAGTAAAGGTTTAAATTAAGTAGTGAGATCCCTAAAAAATAAAACCAAAATACCCAAACAAGAAAGTGCATGTCTCAGGGGTTAAATAAAGGACTAGACAATAAAGTGCGACTTCTAGGAGCAAAAGTTCAAACTTGGAAATACGTCTCCTAGTGGTATATTATGCTGAGTTTTTAACATGATTGATTACAAAACTTGTGTAGAAATATTGCCTCTTGAATTTGAATAATTAAGGAATTTCACCATTGATATTAAGGCTTTGAAGACCTAAATTTGAATGTAACATGCATTCCTATTTTGTACAAAGAAAAACTTGTGAGTTTAAAAATATGGAGGTTGGTTTGCAGCTTTAGATTTTTAGAAGATTTCTCTTTGCACTTTTCATATTAAATTGCTTCAAAACTAATGGCATATGTCATTTACTTGTTGCACCGCTGACCCGAACTCAAACTATAAGAGTTACTCTGACGCAAATACTGTAACTCTATCTCAGGTGTCTCTATACTAAACTCTATTGAAAATTTGTATTTCCATGAGTCCAACTCCTGTTAGCTCATGGGGATACTTTTCATATTACGCCTCACATTGAAGCATTTTACCTTTATGTGTTGGGCCTTTTTCTTGCTTTGTCCAATTGAGAAGTTTGTAGTAAGTTTTGATGTTCTTTCTTATTGCTTTGACATAGTCATTAAACAAAGATACGGGAACAATGTCAATGATTTTCACTTTGATAACAAACAAAATAAAATAGAATGTATAAATCTAGAAAAGAAGTATAAGAAAATGGTTGTCCCTTTTTTCAAAACAAAAGAAAGAAAACTTATATGAGTGGGACAGTTGGCACTAATGATTATGACATGTATCTTGGATTGAATAACCTAATCCTTCTATCCCAACTATTCATCAACTTTTTCGAACTCCTTGAACTTGAAAATTTGTTTATTATTCCAAGTCTATTGCACTCATAGACCTCATTCGGCTAGTGACACCTTGAAGGGTTTTTTCCAACGAGCCTATCTTATTTCTAGTTTCTCAACTCAAAATTGCCTAACGGTGCCTGTGATGATTTTCACCAATAAGAATTTCTAGTGTTTATTTGTCTGAATTACAATTTCCTTATGGTGCCCATGAGGGTTTTCACCATAAGAATCTTTCACTTTTTATTTCTCTCAAATCCCAATCGTCTTACCTTGCCTGTGAGCCTTTTCACCAATAAGACTCTTATTTTCAATTCTCTCCTAATTCCTTATACTGATGAAGACAAGTAGTGCCCAAAATAAAATGTTACATATCCATCGCATGCTTTACCTTAACATTTTCAAAGATTGACTTGAAGGTCTTTCTATTACTGTAATGTAGTTTTGGATTGGGTAAAAAAGAAAATCGAGATTTACAACTTTTGGAATTAACACAAACAACAAAACTAACACTTGCATCATTTTATTTTAAACTAGGTAATTTGAAACTTGGTTGGACCAAACCCCAAAGTAGGGCTACCTAAGTATCTTGTCATAATAATAATCAAGTCAAACGTAGTTCAGACAACTTGGTTTTTTGCTTGATTTTGGTTTCCTTTCTCTCTTTTTTTAACTTTTTTTATACTAGCTTTTACTTTTTTTTCTTTTGACCTTTCTTTTTGATACTTTTTCTAACTATTTTTCTTTATACTTTTATCTTTTTTTAACTTTTTCTAACTCTATTTTTTTCTTGACACTTTTTTGACCTTTTCAGACTCTATTTTGATTCCAAAAGAGGGGTACAAAAGAAAATAGAACTAAATCTCAAATAGGATAAACAAAGGATGATGTAATATTTGGATAGAAGAATGGGATGCCTTCATTATATCAATCCTTAACCATGCAAGTAAACAACATGCAATATGAGAGTCGAAGATGAAGACCATTTATGACATCTTTTCCATATTGGCCTTAACTAAGCATGTGCGTATGTGTCACTTCTTTTATTCTTGTGAAATATACAAATCCATTTATATTGTACATTCCTCACAATGAATTACTCAGGCCTTTTTGGAGCTAATTCTCTTTTGCTTCTCTCAAAAAAGAAGATTGTTCATCCTTTAATTGATTTATTGAAGCTGCTTGAGATGTACCTTATCATTAATGACCAAACTATCCTTATGATCGTCAAACTAATTGCCTCAATACATTAATGTGAGGCTTCAACTCGATCACCAAAAATATCAAAACATTACTTAGTTTATGATAATATACTTTTATAATTTACATTCCTGATTCAATGTTTCATGATTAGATTGAATTTTAAGATCTGGTTGAAAATTTGCAAGCATATCACATCACTAGAACCAACATAAAATGAACTGTGTAAAAAACAAACAAACAACATATAATTAAAATTAAAAGAAGCTAAGGGGACACTACATTTTGTTGAAAGAAATGATAGAATAGTTTGAATATAAACGACAAACAAACAAAACAAGATAGATTTCAAATTACAACCCTAAAATAATTCAAATAACAGTAAAAAAAATATAAAATAAACAGCCTAAACTCCTTCCTAGTTAAGAAAGGAGTGTCTTTCCAATTATAAAGGTTGACATCTTAACCATTAGTTTGCACATCAGTATGACTATAACATTATCCACTGTCACATACATTTCCCTATAGTAAATAAGTTTTGGGTCCCCACGCTTAACTCAGTACTTATCGCGTATTGTACATTACTGTATACTGGAAAAAAATTATATGCAATGCTTGTAGAGTCAATGTTTTGCACCATAATTTATTTATCTTGAATCGACCTTTCTATTTCTCTTTTCAAATCATGACATTATTCAGTACTATGACCCTGAACATTAGCATGATATGCACATTGTATATTAGGATCAAAATTTTGTGAATGTAAGTTAGGAGTATACCTAAGGAGAGGAGTGAGCATGGGCTACTGTTCAATTTTTGGAACAAATTGGTATACAATTCTCCAATTGGTGATAAACTATCCCTTTGCTTCTGCCTCTTTGTATATTCTTGCTTGAGTTAAAAATTGGATCTAGAAGGACTTTAATATGCTTGTGGAGTTGGAGGACAATTTGAGGGGTCGGGTGTGCCACTATGGATGGACATATAATTGTACATCATACATAAGATACTGATTAAGAGGAATGGAATACTTTAAATTTTGAGGAACAAAACCTTATTGATATAAATATATGGATTTTGTGTTATAAGCTCGGGATTGAGGCTGATGATATTGGTGAGATGAACTCTCGAGTTTAGTCATGACCCAGGTATAACAATAGCTACATCTTCTTTCTTCTACTATCCAAAATTTCCTAAGCCATTTTGAATTGCTTGAGCAGTTGCTTTCAATCCAACAAAACTCACAATGCGATCGATATTAATTCCATTCTCTATCATCTCCCTTATTTTGAGGACCTCAATAAATGTCTTGCCTAATTGTCATGGCCTGATTTATGAGTCATGATGGCACCAATAAAAACCCACCAGTTGGTAAGCTGAACCGTAACCCAAACTAATGCAATGGGTTAATCTGGTAGGAAATTTCCCAACTTAGGCAGAAATGAACAACATACTTATATAACATGCAACTCATTCTAAAAAAATAAGCTAGTCAAATATGATATAAATCCTAAAACCTATTAGAGATAGTACTAGAGCATCTAAAGTCAATAATACAACCCAAATATCTAAAAATAGTCAATACATTTGTCTTAAAACAAAAGAATAAATATAAAGATAGAAGGAAATGAGGCACTTAGACTCCAAGAGCTTACCCAATCTCCAAAATATCAACACCGCATGAACCCGAATCAACGGTGGAAACTACTACTCGAATATGCACCAATAAGGTATAGAAGTGTAGTATGAGTACCAAAACAATGGGTACTCAGTAGACATCATTGGCCGACTGAGCTATATCGTGATATAAGAATGATAAAATACAAGATAACATAAACTAAGTCAAGGTAAAAACACAAATCTGAATCACCTCTAATACCATTGTACATAATAAATAATTAAACTAGAATAATAGTATAAGATGAGGCATCAACACATGCCCATGATGCCATGCATAATAAATAAACAATTTGGAATAATAATAAAGTATCAACACAAGTAAACATAACTAAAATGTTAGATTCCATAAGCCAACTGGTGTAGAAAAGTAACAAACACACCATAGCCTTCTACACGACTGGAGACTATATCTAAGAGAATAATAAAGAAATTAACCAACATTATAACCAAATTTCATCATCATTCCATAATTTACAAACATTAGACAAAGTGATCACATTTCATAATATTATCATCATTAATCACCTTATCATCACTACTCACTAGTCACTGCTTATTAGCTAACCATCTCTTATTAAATGATTCATTACTTTACTAGTCATCATATGACCTCTAGTCATTACTTAGGCAACTATTCACCATAAATTCATTCATTTTCCAATATTCATTATCTAACCATCATTTATCAACTAACATTATTTACTAACTAAACATTATTTTTACAACTATCTCTCGATTATCAACTATTCATTATTTACCATTTAAACAAGATCCACCACTAATCCCTATTTAACATTAATCATCAACTATACTGCTTTATATGCATTTGTCACTAGTGGGCTATAACCAGCATCCCTAATATCATTATCATTCCCACATTACATAAAAGTATACATAAGCTTATAATTTCCATACATAGGGCTAGATCGACTCTAACTGGCAGATGTAAACATAGCCACATCAATATAATCATCCTCAAGACTTGCCGAGTAATTATCCTCTATCCTTGTTAGATATATATCATAACAATCATTCTCCGACCTTGTCGAGTATCAAAATAGCACCATAATTATCCTCCATCCTTGCAGGTATATATAATCATAATTATTATTTGGCCTTGCTGGGTATCAATATCATAACAACATCCTCTGTTTTTGTGGGGTATCATCATATCATCATAATATTCTCCCACTATTTTGGGTATTAATATATATACATAATCATAATCGGTGGCAAAATCAATATCATAAGCAATCATATAATAAAGTATCATGATTTCAAACATAATTAATAGCATAACTTCCCATATAATGATTAAGCGTGCCTTCTAGCATCTTCAACATCATAATGTCCAATATTATCAATAAGAAAGATTTATAACATTGTTACTAAAAGTATTATTAAGCATGAGCAATAGCTTAGTCAAAGGCCCGAATAATAGCCTAATCAGTGGCTTAACCACTACATGGTCATTTTTGTATTGAATAGCATAATCAATAGCTCATCATAGCATAATCATTAATCTAGTCAATTAGACCATGAATATTACCTCCAAGGTTATCACCATAATTCATTACCATGGTTCCTCTATATTGCCTCAAAGGGCATTCTCTAGGCATTTTATAAGTGTCTGAGGGTTTCAAGAGAACTATATAAATCTTGGCATATGTTGGGTCAAGATCCCACTTTTAAATCTGCAAAATACATTCTAAGTCAAATTTGTACACCGCTAAGGTATCTAAATCAACTCTTAGATGTATATCAATCAACAATTAGTCCTAAGGTATAGATTCCATTCAAGAACTATAACTAAGTCCAATAAAACTAAGGAAACCTTCATTAGTGTTAGCAACTGAGGCCAACTTACGTAAGCATGAGGGTCAAAAGCATTTTTACCTAATTTGAGTAATTTAGGGCATCCTCATTCTAAATATGAGTAACGAGGTTTAATTCACTAAGGTTCAAGGAAACAAGCTAAGAATTCCAACTCTACGAACTCAAATGACTAAAATGATCCAACTAGTCCTAAGTCTTGCATTTCATCAATCCAAAACCTAAAAACCATTCCAATCTAACAAGATATCATAAATATGGTATGACATATCTCAATATAACAAGGGATAAGTCTATACTACCTCGACTTTAAAGAAAGCTTAATGAACAGCTATACCTTTATTTTTCCTGTCCCAACCAAAAATTCAAAGGTCATGATGGTAATTGTCACGGTGTACCTTGACAAGTAAGATTATCACACCAATAACACACAATGAGGGAAAGGATAGAAATATACCCAAGGTAAGGCTTCTAGAATGAAATTGAACCATATAACTATAACAAATATGGAAGGAAACATAAATTACAATGCAACCATAACTCCCAAAACCTGATATCAACATTATAAGAATGTATCTAGTACTACTTAAATCCAAATGAAATACATAAGAAAATCTAATAGGTACAACTTTATCTCTGAAAACTAGTAAAGACATAGTCTAACGATAGAGAAGGGTAGTAGAAGATATCTGGATGCCTGATAATCATCCACTACCTTGAAAGTTCCAACAATCATTCGAGTCAAGCAATATGGGCACATCCGAACCTAAATTTGCACCAAAAGGGTACAGTAGGAGTGAGTACAGTCTACTTGAACTCAGTAGATATCATAGGACGACTGAGAAATATAGAAAATAAGACATACAAATTACACATTAAGGAAACGTAACATGTAATCAAAAAATATCCCACAGTGGTAGCCCACATTTCCTATGCTAACAGTTCTAATATACATATCTTATATATTGAAACAACACAACCAGGTAGAACATAAGTGTACATTATATCACATTTAAGTAGGGACAAGGAAGGAAATAAACATATAGGTTCCTCAAGTACAATTAACAAAATATAGCACAAATAAGGTATAATAAGTTAATATGGCAATTCCAACACAATATAAACACAACAAAGAAAATGCAATATTGTAATACTCGTGCTTTTCTTTGCTTGAAAATAATCTCAAGAATGTTAAAAATTTCTTTGAAATAATAGTTTATTTTTATACACGGGGTATTTTCAGAATTTTAACTTCCTATCATGTGAAAAATTAAATAAGCTTTTCATCAATATATAATTTGCCTAAATTCGACACCCGGGCGAAGAGTTAGAGCCTTTTTAGTGAGACAGTGTTTGACCTGAGCCTTCAGCACGTCGTGGAGATAGCTTAAATGGAAATTGTCAATTTCCAATGTTACTACGTGATACTAGTGCGTTGCGCCAAACTTCCAGGTTGTATTCAAGGTGGCAACACGATAGCTCCGCATTGTGCCACCGTGCAGTTTCCCAATTATTAATTTCCAGTGATATAACATTGCATCGCACGTAGGGCCCAATTTGGAAAATTTTACTGAAAGTTAAAATATATTTCCAGGGTTAAAAGGGTAAATTCCCTCCCCCCCCCCCCATATAAGCATCTAAACATGGGATTCAGCCCTTATTCATCCAAAATATTGATGTTTTTCTCAAATAATCTCAAGAACTCAAGCTTAGGTTTTAATAGAACGTCCAATTTCAAGAAGGTCTCACAATCAATCTTCACGAATCATGAACTAAGGTATGCATAGTGTTCATTAATGGGATCCTTTCATCCATAAAGTCCAAGAATCCCTTTTCAACTACAAGTTATGGATTTTGTTCATGTGTTCATGCTTTGTATGTTATCTTTCATGTTGATAAATGAGGATTTTATTTCTATTCCATGATTTGATGATAAATTCCATGTGGGTTGATTAGTATAGATAAAGATTTAAGAAATCTCATGACTAAAACCTTGTATGATGAAATTGAAAATTGAAATATGATGTTTAATTGCTATATCATGATGTTTACATGTACTATGCATGCTATATGTTTGTTAAGATGCCTAGATGAAGGAAATTTTCCTAACTAGCATGATATCATGAAAATCCCCATAAATGTACAAGTTTATGCCTATTAGACGTTTGATGAAATGCTTCAATAAACGTATGTGGTGATTATTATGTATTCAAGAATACCAAGTCATGTCAGTTTTCTTCCATCGAGTACTGAGGGTACTTATACCCAAAATATTAGTTGTGTTCCTAGAACCATGTCATGGTTTCACAATACTATCAGTCAAGCTATGAACTCTTAGACTTCAAATAGTCTTATGACCCAAGAAAACTCTTCATGATCTCATGACTCAGTCAATTATCAGATATCAGTAGTATTCCATCAGCCACAAAAATTCAGTAACTCAGTCCATGCTCAGTTCAGTTCAGTAAATCATGTTCAGTGTCCATTCAAATAGGAGTAGGAATTAACATCGAGTGAATCCAATGATGGGTACTCACCTGTTAAACAAGGATGTGATTCTTAGCAATAGTCCTTGCATTCCAGAACTATGTAGCCAACATAGGTTGAGATATCGCAGCCTATTATATGAGGGTAGATAAGGTAAATTAACCTGTCATGTGAGGGTTCCCACCATTCTCACTAGAGTTATCTATTAGATAAGGGTTACTCACATGTTTTCCTTACCAGTGGCTCTGTATTGACACTTTTCCAATTAGCGAATAGATTGGACCCCAGCTAGCTATTATAGCATATTTGGGGCATATTGGTTAGATACTACTTCTCACAGTTTTATGTTATAGAATTAGGACTATCAAATATAGTCAATTAGTCTCAGTAATAGAATTCAGATAGTTCTTTAGATTTCAGGACTATCAGATACAGTCAACTCAGATATGGTACAGAACTCAGATTGTTCCATCAAATTCAGGACTGTCCATCACAGCCACCTATGTTATCAGTTATATTCAGATACATTCATATTATCAGTTATGTCATGTTATCAGTATCCAGAATTAGTAGTCATGATATTACGGTATCAGTATCATGTTATCATGTTGTTAGTTATTGTTGCATATTTATGTATGCATTCTCACGTTCATGTTAGACAGTCAATTAGTATTGATCACGCATGCAAACCCTTGCATATAGCCTACCTCACATGTATACTCAGTACATATTTAATAATGTATTCACGCTATGGTGCTTTCTTTTTATGTTACACCATAGGTTCAGAGACACGAGTTCCAGATAAGCAGTAGATTCCAGTTTCAGCTATCAAAGTAGAAGTGAGTCCTCATCCTTTGAGGAAATAATGATTTTCTAGTATCTCATTTATTACCTTATTAGTTTGAGTTAGTTGGGGACATGTCCCATCAAATCTTTATTCAGATTCTTCAGACAGTGAAGACTAGATTCAGGATAGATGCAGACTAGATACAAACTATTATGTTTTAGACTTCAATTTTGCTTTGGGTATTTTATTGCACCACACAGGTATTACGTTAATTAGTTATGTTCATGATTAAACCTTATGGCATTTTGGTGCATCTTTCTGCATTATTATGTTATCTTATGCAGTATACAGGTACAAATATCAATCATGGGTTAGATTGTGGTCCTTTGGGGTCATGAGCACTGTGTAGCATTCTGGTTCAGCAAATTGGGTTGTTACAAACTTGGTATCAGAGACTAAGGTTCAATAGAGTCCTAGGAATTCTGAAATCCACATCTAGTAAAGTCTTGTGCATGGGTGTATTATGCGCCATATTTATGTACAAGAGGCTATGAGATGTTTAAGAATAGTTTCCCTTCTTTCAGTATTTATGTCATGCAAGTGAGCATAATCACAAGTCGGTCTCTCAGTCTAATCAGCTTCTTCTCCTTATATCAGAATATGCCTCCTAAGAGAAGAATCAATCATGCCCTCAGCCTAAAGAACCTTTGGACGATCATGTTTCTCATGAAGAGTTCAGGACCGCATTTACCAGTCTTACTCAATAAGTCACTGCTCATAATGAATGGCCAATATCCATTCCGACCAACCCAGTGGCCAACTCAGCCACAGCTAGAATTTAGGACTTCACCCGAATGAATCCTCCAACCTTTATCGGGTCTAAGGTAGATGAAAACCCTTAGGAATTCTTGGATCAAGTTTAGAAAGTGACAGATTCCATAGGGGTGACTACTTTTGAGAGTGCTGAGCTAGCTGCATACCAGTTGTAGGATATGGATCATGCTTGGTTCAAATAGTGGAAGTCCAAAAGATCAAATGATGTAGGTCATATAGAGTGGGAGATATTTTTCACTGAATTCTTATATAGATTCTTTCCCCAAAAGCTTAGAGAAGACAAGGTGCTAGAGTTCATCAACCTCAGGTAGGGCAATATGACAGTGAAAGAGTATTATTTTAAGTTTACTTAATTAGCTAGGTATGCCCCTTATGTGGTTGCAGATAGTAGATCTAAAATGAGTAAGTTCACTTCAGGGGTGAAAGATAATATGGTAAATAAGTAAAGATCCACCATGTTGAACAGTGACATGACCTTAACTAGACTCATGACCCATGATCATTAGATAGAAGAGCAGAAAATTAATCAGAGGGAAAAACAGAATAAGAGAGCAAAGAAAGGTAGTTTTAACTTTGTCCAGCCTAAATCAGAAGGATAAAACCATTCCCAGTTTCTTTATAAGTCATTAGTTCCAGCTCCCTTTATAGCCAGAGCTCTAGTTTCTATATTCAGAGAGGGTAACATAGATAGAACACTAGGCTCTATGACCCAGGACAGTATTAGTAGTGCTCACAGCTATCCTCTTTGCCAGACTTACGGTAAGCACTATCAGGGTGTATGTAGAGTAGGTAGTGGCATTTGTTTTAGTTATGGAAAGCCAGACCATAGAGTTAGAGATTGTTCGCAGCTAGGTCCTCAAGGTCAACAGAATTGTTCTTAAGCTTATTCTAGTTGCCCAAATCAGCAGGGCTCCACTTCCAGTACTAGTAGCGGGTAACGCCCAAATCGTCTCTACACTCTTCAGACTCGACAAGATCAGGAAAGTTCTCCTGATGTAGTTACTGGTACGCTATAGATATTTTATGTGCACGTTTACACTTTGCTAGATCCAGAAGCTTCCTTGTCTTTTTTTACTCCGTATATAGAAGTTGATTTAGGAATCAGTCCCAAAATTCTAGTAGAGCCCTTCTCAGTCTCTACCCTAGTGGGTAAAACCATCATAGCCCAGTGGGTAAAACCATCATAGCCCAGTGGGTATATACGAACTGCCCAATTATGATATTTCAAAAAGTCACTTTAGCAGACTTAGTCGAATTAGAGATGAATGATTTTGATATCATTCTTAACATGGATTGGCTTCATTCCTACTATGCCACAATCAACTGCACAAACAGAATAGTTCGGTTTTAGTTCCTGAATTAACCCATTATTGAGTGGAGGGGTAGTACTTCAGTGTTTAGAGGTCAGCTTATTTCCTACCTTCAGGCAAGGAAATTGATATCTAAGGGATATGTTTATCATTTAGTTAATGTTAGAGATTCTAGTTCTGAGGCTCCCAGTCTCGAATCAATCCCAATAGTGAATGAATATTTAGATATCTTTCTCGAAGATCTTCCAGGAATTCCTTCTGAAAGGGAAATAGACTTCGGTATTAATCTTTTTTTAGACACTCAGTCTATCTCTATTCCGCCATACAGAATGGCACCAGTAGAACTCAGAGAATTGAAAAAATAGTTAAAGGATCTCTTAGATAAGGGATTCATCAGACCCAGTATTTCCCCATGGGGTGCACCAGTCTTATTCGTGCGCAACAAAGATGGTTCACTCAGAATGTGTATAGATTACCGTCAACTCAATTAATTCATGGTCAAGAACAAGTATCCTTTTCCCAGAATTGATGACTTGTTTGAGCAACTTTAGGGTGCCAGTTATTTCTCTAAGATAGACCTCAGATCCGGCTATCATCAGCTCAGTGTTAGAGAATGTGACATCTCAAAGACAACTTTTCGTACATAGTATGATCACTTCAAATTTCTAGTCATGTCATTTGGTCTTACCAATGCCCCAGCCACTTTCATGAACTTGATGAATCGTGTGTTTAAGCAGTACTTGGACATGTTCATCATAGTCTTCATAGATAATATTCTGGTCTGTTCCCACACTGAGCGCGATTAAGCAGACCATCTTAGAATGATACTCCAAACTCTCATAAATCATCAGTTATTCATCAAATTCAGTTAGTGCAAATTTTGGCTAAGATCAGTATCATTCTTTGGTCATATTATTTTCAATGATGGCATTAGAGTAGATGCTCAAAATACTAAAGTAGTAATAAACTGGCCTCGCCCTGTTTCTCTATAGATATCAGGAGTTTCTTGGGTTTGGTTAGCTATAACAAATTGTTTGTTAAGGGACTTTTTTCTATTGCATATCCTATGTCCAGATTGACTAAGAAGAAGTTCAAGTTTCAGTGGTCAGATTCATGCGAGAAGAGTTTTCAAGAATTGAAGACTCGACTCACCTTAGCTTTATTTATAGCTCTTCCAGATGGTTCAGATGGGTTCATAGTGTATTGTGATGCATCAAGAATAGGTTTGGGTTGTGTCCTCATGTAGCATGGTAATGTCCTAGCTTATGCCTCTAGACAGCTTAAACCTTATGAGAGGAATTATCCGTCTCATGATCTTGAGTTAGTAGCCATAGTATTTTCCTTAAAGATTTGGAGGCATTATCTCTACAAAGTTCAGGTAGACGTCTTCATAGATCATAAGAGCCTTCAGTATGTCTTTTCTTAGAAATATCTCAATCTTTATCAGAGAAGGTGGTTAGAGCTCTTGAAAAATTAAAACATGAGCTTCCTCTATCATTCGAGCAAGGCTAATGTAGTGGCCGACGCTCTTTATAGACTGTCCATGGGTAGTATTTCTCATGTTGATGATAGTAATAAGAATTTTTTCTAGGAATTCCACCAACTTACCAGACTAGGTGTTCACTTAGTCGACTCTTCAGGGGGCAGTGTATGTGTTCAGAGTAGTTCAGAATCATCTCTAGTTTTCAAGGTAAAACAAAAGCAACATAAGGATCCTAGCCTTGTCAAGCTAAAAGTGTCAGTTCAAAATCAGAAAATAGAGCTTTTCTCCCAAGGGGGAGATGGCATCCTCCGTTGTCAAGGTCGTCTATGTATTCTAGGTATAGATGACATAAGGCAGCGAATTCTTGTAAAAGTGCATGGTGCGCGTTACTCTATTCATCCAGGGGCCACTAAGATGTACCGCGACTTGTGGGAGATCTATTGGTGGAGTGGGATCAAGAGAGTTATTATAGAATTTATGGCCAAGCGCTCTACATATTAGCAAGTTAAGATAGAGTATCAGAAGCCTAGTGGTCCTATGAAGGAGTTCAGTATTCCTACTAGAAGTGGGAAGTTATGAACATGGACTTCATGATGGGTTAGCCTCGAACTCATCATCAGCATAATTTAGTTAGGTTCATTGTAGACGATGACCAAATCAGCTCTTTTCCTTCCAGTTCATACCTCTTACTCAGCCGAGGATTATGCCAAACTCTACATCATAGAGTTGGTCAGATTGCACAGTGTTCTGTTATCTATTATCTCAGATAGAGGTACCTAGTTCACCTGTTGTTTTTGGAAAGCATTCCAAAAGGGTCTTGGTACCCAAATTCATCTTAGTACAGCCTTTATCCTTAGATAGATAGTCAAGTACAAAGGACCATTCAGACTTTGGAAGATATGCTAAGGGCGTGTGTAATTAATTTCAAGGGTAGTGGGGACGACCACTTGCCTTTGATTGAATTTGCATACAACAATAGCTATTATTCCAGTATTCAGATAGCTCCATTCAAGGCTCTCTATAGTAGGAGATGTAGATCTCCAATTGGTTGGTTCAAAGTTAGTGAGGCCTCAGTCATAGGTCCTGACTTAGTATTCGACACCTTAGAGAAAGTTCAATAAATTAGAGAAAGACTCCGGGCTGCTCAGAGCCGACAAAAGTCTTATGCAGACATTCGTAGAAAGGATCTCGAGTTTGAGATTGGTGACTATGTCTACCTCAAGATCTCTCCCATGAAGGGAGTGAAGATATTCGAAAAGAAGGGAAAGCTCAGTCCCCGATATATCGATCCCTTCAAGATTCTTAGTCAATTCGGCAAGGTAGCTTATGAGCTTGAATTGCCTTTAGATTTACCCTCAGTTCATCCAGTCTTTAATGACTCTTTGCTAAAGAAGTGTATAGGTGACCCATCAGTCATAGTCCCTATTCAGAGCATTGATGTTCAGAACAGCCTCTTTTATGAAGAGATTCTATTTGAAATCTTAGACTATCAGACTCATAGATTAAGGAACAAAAAAGGTCCCTCTGGTTAAAGTTCTTTGGAGAAATCAGTCTGTCGAGGGAACTACTTGGTAAAAAAAAAGTAGTTTTTGTTTCATGCTCACCTCTTCCCCGCCAACACTGATCAAGCTCAAGGTAACAGTTCTTCTTAAGCTTACTTAGTTTCATGATTAGTGTACATCACTAACTTAGTATTCTGTTTCATGCTCATGTTCCCATGATAAACTTGGTATCAAGTACCACCGCATATTCAGTCATGCATTCATGTATCATATCAGTTATATAGTTATGCATTAGACATGCATTCTCATTGTGAGAAAATTTAGTTCGTCAGAACTTTCAATTATGCATTTATGAATAAGTTATGCATGCATCAGATATGCATGTTTATATGTTATGTTCAGCTTGTCAGTCACGTCCGTCATGAGATCATGTTCCAGTTATTCATGTTTAGTTCATTTTCAGTTTATTGTTTCCCCTCTCAGTCAGTCTCATTCGAGGACGAATGTTCTCAAGGGGGAGATATTGTAATACCCGTTCTTTTCTTAGCTTGAAAATAATCTCAAGGATGTTAGAACTTGATTTGAAATAATAATTCATTCTTATACATTGGTATATAATTCGCCTAAATCCGATACCCGGGCGAAGAGTTAGAGCCTTTTTAGCGAGACAACGTTTGCCCTGAGCCTTCAGTGCACTACGGAGATAGCTCAAATGGCAATTGTTAATTTTTAGTTTTGCTCTATGATATTGGTGCGTCACGCCAAACTTCCAGGTCATAGACCAGATGGCAATGTGATAGCTCCGTGTCGCGCCACCGTGGAGTTTCCCAATTTTCAATTTCAAGTGACACGATGCAATAATGCCACGTTGCGCCAAGGACCCAATTTGGAAAATTTTACTGAAAGTTAAATTGCATGTACAGGGTTAAAATAGTCAATTTACCGCCTATATAAGCTTCTAAACACGGGATTCAACCCTTATTCATCCAAAATTTTGATATTTTTATCAAATACTCTCAAGAACTCAAGCTTAGGTTTTAATAGAACGTCCAATTTCAAGAAGGTCTCACCATTAATCTTCATGAATTATGAACTAAGGTATGCATAGTGTTCATTCATGGTCTCCTTTCATCCATGAAGTCCAAGAATCCCTTTGCAACTACAAGTTATCGATGTAGTTCATGTGTTCATGCTTTGTATGTTCTCTTTCATGTTGATAAATGAGGAATTGATTTCTATTCCATGATTTGATGATAAATTTCATGTGGGTTGATTAGTATAGATAAATATTTACGAAATCTCATGACTAAAACCTTGTATGATGAAATTGGAAATTGAACCATGATGTTTAAGTGCTAGACCATGATGTTTACATGTACTATGCCTTCCGTATGTTTGATAAGATGCCTAGATGAAGAAAATTTGCCTAACTAGCATGATATCATGAAAATAACCATAAATGTACAAGTTTATGCCTATTAGACGTTTGATGAAATGCTTCAATAAACGTATTGTGGTGATTATCATGTATTCAAGAATATCAAGTCATGTCAGTTTTCTTCCATCGAGTCCTAGGGGTACTTCTACCCAAAATATTAGCTATGTTCCTAGAGCTATGTCATGTTTTCACGATACTCTCAGTCAAGCTATGAACTCCTAGACTTTAGATAGTCTTATGACTCAGGAAAAATCTCCATGATCTCATGACTCAGTCAGTTCTTAGATATCAGTAGTATTCTATCAGCCATAGAAATTAAGTAACTCAGTCCATGCTCAATTCAGTTCAGTAAATCATGTTCATTGTCCATTCAAATGGGATTTGGAATTAGCAATGAGTGAACCCAAGGATGGGGACTCACCTGTTATACGAGGGTGTGATTCTTAGAAGCAATCCTTATGTTCCAGAACTATGTAGCCAGCATAGTTTGAGACATCGTAGCTAGCTATATGAGGGTAGATGAGGTGACTTAACTTGTTATATGAGGGTTCCCACCATTCTTGCTAGAGTTACCTGTTATATAAGGTTTACTCACAGGTTGTCCTTACCAGTGGTGTAGTATTGATACCCTTCCAATCAGGGCATAGATTAGACCCCAGCTTGGCTATTATAGAATATTTGGCATATGTCGGTTAGATACTACTTCCCACAATTTAATTTTATAGAATCAGGACTATCAGATACAGTCAATCAGTCTAAGTAATAGAACTCAGAAAGTTCTTGTGATTTCAGGACTGTCAGATATAGTCAACTCAGACATAATACAGAACTCGGATTGTTCCATCAGATTCAGGACTATCAGATACAATCGCCCATTTTATCATTTTTATTCAAATACAGTCTTTCATGTTATTAGTTATGTCATGTATCAGTATCTAAAATCAATAGTCATGCTACCATGGTATCAGTATCATATTATCACATTGTCAGTTATAGTTGCGTATTTATGTATGCATTCTCACATTCATGTTAGACAGTCAATTAGTATTAATCATTCATGCAAACCCTTGCATATAGCCTACCTCACATGTATACTCAGTACATATGTACTGACATATTCGTGCTATGGTGCTTTCTTTTTATGCTACACCATAGGTTCAGAGACACGAGTTCTAGATCAGCAGTTGATTCAAGTTTCAGCAGTTAAAGTAGAAGTGAGTCCTCATCCTTCGAGGATATAATGATTTTCTTGTATCTCATTGATTAGCTTATTAGTTAGAGTTAGTTGGAGACATGTCCCATCAACTCCTTATTCAGATTCTTTAGACAGTAGAGACTAGATTCAGACTAGATGCAGACTAGATATAGACTATCATGTTTTAGACTTTAGTTTTGTTTTCGGTATTTTATTACCCCACACAGATGTTAATTTTTCAGTTATGTTCATGATCGAACCTTATGGTCTTTTAGTGCATGTTTCCATATTATTATGTTAGCTTATGCAGTATACAGGTACAGATATTAGTCATGGGTTAGCTTGTGGTCCTTCGGGTTCATGAGCACCGTATAGCATTTCGGTTCAGCAAATCAGGTCATTATAAATGTATAATATGATAATGATGATGATGATGCACGAGGTTTTCGCACAACCTCTATATACACCTACGGAGGCAAGCCTCCTTACTAAGATCCATTTGGGGTCTTCTACCCATTTACAAATCCATATATCATATCTCCTCCCCGACACATCCCTTGGGAAGGGTTTTAAATGGTGTTACAGTATTTATCAGATGTTAACATGGTGGTACCACTGTTTCATAAATGAGTATGATATGAGGATTTAATGCTCACAACCATTCACGATAAGTATTTCCACAACCAACCACATGATGTATTTCCATAACCAACCGCATTTAATACATTTCCATAACCACGTGAGCTAATATCCACTCATTTTTTCCACCATCCATGAAATACCACATGACTCATTTGACAATAAGGAATGAATAATACACAATACACAAATGGTACCACAATAATCATTTCAATAACATAATACAATTATTCACATGTATTTCAGGTTATCAACATTTCATAGGACCCTACAAGATTAGAAATATCACGTAATATCTCAAAATCAATAATTAAAGCACATATAGGCCCCCATATAGGAACAACACATTAAGATAGCCAATTTCATGATTATCTCCCATTCCCTTAACATGCATTTTGTATACAATTTAACTACTCATCTCAGACTAAAAGAGTTAAACCATAACCTACTTTAAGACCAAAAAACTATTTGAAATACTTCAACCCATGATTTTCCATCTCATGAATAATCCTAAAATTAACTAAAACCAAGAAATAAATAACCTATGCATAAAAAAAAACCCAAGGACACCCATATTGCTTACTTTTGATTCTGGGTTGAAATGGCCCACCAAAATGGGGTTTTCAGAAAAGAAAGAAAAAATCACAACTTTATTTCAAAAATGTTTTCTTCATACTTTTAGAAACCTAAAGATGAAAACCCAAGTCAAATCAAGTTTCAAACAAGGTCCAATTTGAAGAAAAACCATTTTTAAACCTTATCGGATAAAACCTTTGAAATATGCTTTAAAATTAAGATTTGAAGTAATTTTTGAAGATGAAATCGGGAAAAACAAATTAGGGTTTAAAATCAAGCCATAAGGCTTTGGAATTTTGAGAAATTAATCAACAAATTCAACTAAGACAAAGGTGAATTCTAACCTTAAATTCGTAAAAGAATAAAGAAATGGATGTTAATCTAGCTTCCCAAGCACCCACAAGCTTTACTTTTAAGCTCTAACACTATTTTAGGATTTAACTCTCAAGATATGGGTGATAAATAAGCTAATTCAAGACCTAAGGGGTAAAGAGTACATTGGAGACTTTTTAAATGGAGTATTTGCTCACTTACATTGTTGATATTGTGGGAGAGGCAAGTTTGAAGTAACAATTGCTTAATTCTTCAACAATTCATTTTAATGGTGATTATGGGTATATCTATGCTTACTTATCTTATGTGTAGCTAAATCTCCCTCTTGGGGTTATGCGTGAATACGGGTAAAGTATGTGGGGGTTTTATTATTAGCATCTATTTGGTAGTTCATGTTTATGGTTTTTATCATTGCTATGCTATTTTGGTTGGGATTTGATGGGTGAAAGCCCCAAATACACACATTACTTTGATGAGTGAAAGATCTAAGATCTAGAGAGTTCAAGGCTATTTTCGAAAAAAAGGGTTTTAGGTGAACTTTAGGAATCCATATCATCCTTGAAAGAGGGATGTGGATACCAAAGCAATGAAAGACAATTATGTGTGTAGCTTGCTACATTTTCACTATCTTAGACATAATAGTGAATGTGAGGTTAACTGTGCCATAGATATCATCCTAGAAATAGAGATGCCTAGATTGAGGTTGTGATTACTAATTGTTGAACATACCTATTAGGTATTCAAAAGAATCAATGGGTGAAAGTTCGGTGTTTTGTTGAAAGACTAGCATCAAAATCTATAACCAAGCCTACCCATATTTAATTTACTAAATCGATGTTGATGACTAACTCCCACATGTCACTCCCTTTGTAATCCCCAGATCTGTGCATAATTATTAAAATTTTAATTATTCATAGCCCCAAATTTATACAAGAAAAATCCAAAAAAGAAAAATTAGTGTAGGAACCTATCCCACTTTTTATCTTTTTGTACTATTTTGTTTGAATTGAACTTGTATCTATCATTTCAAATTAATTTGATTGCCACTCACATTGTTCCTCATAGATTCAACCCCGACTCTAAAGTTGGGTAAATATATTGATGATGACCTCTTGCACTTAAATTAACGTGTAAGTTGAGTATTATCAAAAAATAACGTCGTTGCCGGGAAACAATTTGACATATTAAGTTAGTTTGGAATTTTAGTTACTCGCTTAAATTCAAGCTTGTATATATTTGTTTGTGATTTTCTTTTTTAGGTAGAGTTTATTTTATTTTTATTTTTCTATGGCATCTTCCAACAAATATGATATTGGTAGTTGGAAGTCTGATCTTGACGATACATGGCTATATCACGACGTATCATATTTCATGAGCAATTGTGAACATACTCCTCAGAGAGAGATGGATTCACCATATAAATCCTATAGGGAGTATAGGTTCTCTTTATGTATTGATTAAGATGGACATTGGAGTGATTGTCCATGTGCCGCAGCCCCCCATTATACTAACCGAGTTGCTAGTTCTTCTTAAGAGATTGATAGGTATGATGAAGAAAATAAGGAAGAGCAAGATAGTGAGTCTAATAGTTGTAACCCAAGGTTACAAGCCATTTTGGATCACTTAGAAGCAACGGGGAAGGACCTAGAACACATCCATCATGAATGGACAATTGTCAAGAAGGCGATAATGGTCAAAGAAGAAAATCTTGAAACTATCATTACCATGCCCATTAACCAAGCGGAGATATATCAAGAAGATAAACCAAGCTATGATGATGAGTTTGATAGCAAAGATTCTCTGCGACTTCCTAACAATTCAAATCATATGAAGGAGAGGCAAAAGCAAAAGAAATGATACTAGGTCAAAATAAGAATCAATGCAAAACTCTTATAACGACTCTAGTTCATTTCGTGGCGACAACACTTTAGATAAATCTAACCAAAAGTTAGGTGTTGGATCTCATTCAACCCACTTTTCATTATTAGGCATAGAGGATGTGATGAGGATCCATCCCTTTGATGAAATAGAGGATTATGGGGAGGTGGAGTCCATCTGTTATATTTTGGAATTTGTCATTCCGAAGGAGCATATGGAAACCCATCCATCAAAAGACAAGATTCTAAATTTTTGATGTACAAGGAATGGCTTATTGATGTGATTAATTTTACCCAAGGAGCAAATTTAAAAGTTTGATGTGAAGTTGAATTTAAGATTTAAGTCTTCAAAATGGCGAGATCGAAGCTTACTTGCCATTTTACCACCTCTTCCAAGTTTCATCTTGGAAGATTTGAATTTTTTGTCCCTCTGTCAATCATTGCATATTGAACAAAATTTAGGATGGAGATTCAAATTTTCTAAGATGAGACACAAAGGGAAAGAGTGGAGTCATCGTTCTACGACATCAAGCTAAGCGCTTGATGGGAGGCAACCCATCATGACACAAAAAGTGGAACATATCCTTTTATTTTGCATGCTAGGATAGATTTTGTTTTTTATTTTTATGCATGCATAATCCCTATAATGTGGTGCCATGAGGCCTTTTGTTTGAAGTTGAGAAAGAAACGTGTGAAATTGACAAGTTTGGACTGAGCAGCAAATGTAGAAAACCCGGCTATTAGGTCTCTGTTATTGCGATAATTATTCATGTCTCCCTGATTATGGAAGCCATGTGATTGAGATTGCTGAACTATGACCGCAATCGTGCTCAATTCAGTTCAAAAGACCATCCAAATACTCATTCTTCCCATTGTCCCTCTCTCAATTTCTCTCAAAATCCTCTGCAATTTTTGGTATTGCATTGCATATACAAGAGGCATATCATTCCAATAGCATCATTTAACTTGGTGAGTTATCTCAACTACTGCAATTTTGATAAAATTGTATGTTTTGATCTCATACCATATAAAAGGGGCCTGAAATAATTTTGTGTTACCAAATTCATGATTGGTTGTCATTGTGCTATGGTTAGCTATTGTAGTTAGTGTACACACTATTAGGGAAGTCTTAAGTACCCAAAATTAAGCCTTAAACCATTTAAATGGACGTGTACACCATGTGTGCAACTAAAACATCCCCTGTGAAATCAATTTTCAATTTTTTTAAGTTTGGGGTTGCGCTCACTCACTCTACACTTGAAATTTTTTGTTTATAATGTTGTTATACCTAGTTGGAACAAGGGATTGGGGTTAAAAGTACATCTTGAGGTAATGTCCAGAAATGTCAACTCAGTCTCAGGTACCGCAAATGTGGTCTTGATGATTGCGGTCGTGTCACCGTGATCGCAGTCAAAGCCCCAAAATTTCCATACCTGAGGGCTGGTTCTAGCAAGCATCAAAATTTCTACAGACCCTTATCTGCCACTGAAACCTTTTATAGAACTACCTCATGAGCTTAGGTTTTTGTGCTAGTATAGATTTTTTTGGATAATTCTAATATTGGCCTGAAGTGCATTGCTTACAGGTTCTAAGTTACTCTAAAATTGGAGACTTCGGTGATACTTGACTTATGTTCATTGAATGCCAAGACTAGTACAACCCAGACTTCCACAGAACAAAGATACTCCCTAAAAAGGGTATCATCCTAGACAAGGTGGAAGAGAAGTTCCCAAAATTCCATGCTAGGCTCACTGTAATTAGGTGGATGTGTTTTTCCCCTGAACCATGCCTCGCTATTTACCAATGGGTGCGTGAGTTCTACTTAAATCGCTATGTAGTTTCCCTCATAGACCCAGTCATGAAAAATTAGGGTAAATAGGTACACTTTGGAGCGGAGCAAATAAATGCAGTGTTTGGGCTTCCAAATGCTAACATGGGATAGTTTCGTGCCAAGGTATACAAGCCAGGTACTTAGATGGTATATATCTTATGTCCTGGAAAATAAGTAGCATGGGCCACCACCAAGCAAGATATTTTATTGAAGGACTTCAATGCTGAAGCCAAGCTATGGCTGAACATCATCTGTAGTAGAGTCTTACCATTCACTCACATGACTATTGTCACAGACATAAGAGCTCGGATGGTAGCCTGCATCCTATCTAACATTGTTCTAAATATGGGCGATATTTCTCTCTTCGAGTGACAGTACTTCAAGAAACAATGAAGTACTTATCTTCTTTTTTCTTTCCTTATCACTAAATTATGTAGGAGAGTGAAAATAGAGGAGTACGACACGGATACTTGGGTGCGCCCTGGCTCCCTTATATACCCACTCAAATTCAGAGGCGAGGGTACACTAAGTCAGAGTAAGAAGAGGAATATAGACTGAGAAAAATCATTCTAAGAGGTTATAGACTCTTACAAACCCTTATCAGCCACTGCCTTTGATAATATATCTATTCAGACCTGGAGAGTCCTACACTACTCGTCACTCATATATTTCCTAGACAGACTATGGGAGATACATAGAGAAGGAAGAGAAGCAGGGAGCCACTACCACCCATTTGGAAAGATTTTATTCATCTTGGCTGCTTCTCACAAAGACCTCAAAGACTCATATAGAAGATGGTGAATAGAAAAAAAAAGATAATTTTTTTTGAAAGCTATGGAAGAGAGTGAAAATCATCTTCAAGGTGCTCAAACTCAACCATCCAATACCTTTACCGAGATCAGACAGTGAGGATGAGGTACTTGCAAAAGTCAGCTAATGATGCGGGTGGTAGAGATGCCTAGTCAATAGGGAAAGATAACTCTCGATGTAGCTATAAAGAGACCCTCTTACTCTTGATTTCTTGAACATGCGGTGAGGACACTACATTCGTTTTAAGATGGGGGTACCTTCGAATCTATATTATTTGGGTGATGCATTAATGGATATATCTTTTTATGATTGTGTTGGGATAACACTCTGGATATTGTTTTTATTGTGTTTTGAGATGCTATATTATTGGGTGCTCTGATGGTGCCCACGTTTTATGGATTATCATGTTTTTTATTTTTATTATTCTTGTAATTTAATTTTGTTTTGATCTTGTTGATGCATGACTAGATTTGCCCTATGATCGATTGAGTGACGATATTTTTACGGGTAAAGCATCATGTTTGGGTTTGAGACATAGATGCAAGGGAATTCTGAGTACCCAGAGCACAAATGTAAAGAATACAAGGGAAGTCTAAGTACTGTGGCATTCTATTTTTTAAAAATTGGGGTCACTTTATACACCATTGGCAAAGTTTGAGTAGCCATATGGTTAGCTTGCCCATTTTGAGCCTAAATGTGAGACTAAGGATTTGGTCGTAGCCATAGTTTAGCAAATTGAGCATGTTGCTAATGTAAAACAAACAACCACCTCCATCCAAAAATTTTCATAACTCAAGGGCATCGACGTGAGCGACTTTGTAACAAATCTTTTTCTCTTTTTGTGGCTACACAAATTTTGACTTATGAATAAAAATAGATACTCCAAATTTGACTCTAATGCGAGGGACATTTGAGTCCCCATGGATAATTTTGCATGCCATGTGTGGTGAGCATTTCACTTTCATCTCATGTATACTTGTGTTAGCTAGAACTTGGTTCGTTGGTACCTCAAGGCTAGTTTTGATTGTATGCGGTACGAAAAATGATCTTAGGCCATCCTTATGACTTTGAAAGCCACTTTATCCTAAAAAGCCTACCCAAACATGAATGTAACCCCAAGTTACCCACTTTGAGCCTTTGGACCTTTCTTTGACAAACACACTACAAGCCATGAACCATTCTTTTTATCCCTCTTTTAAACCAGATTAGCCTCAAGTTGGGGGTGGTAAAGTTGATGGAAGGAAATTTGATGCCACGACGTGTTAGTAGAATGACAAGGTTCCTAAGTGATGAAAACAAATGTTTAGAAAAAAGAAAGGATCCAATAAAGGATAGAATTGAATGAAAGGTTCAAGGAAAAGAGATAAAAGAGAAGTGGTGAACAAAGAAAGCAAATTGTAGGCATAAGAAAAGAGAGAAAACTAAGAAAAGTGGCCAATAGTCGAAAAAAAAATTGAAAAGTGTGATGTTGACGTTCAAGAAAAGTAGTAGTTATTTTGTTCCTAAACAATATCCTACCCTAACTCAAACCTACATTAAAATCTTAGAAAGTCCTTTGAGATCTCCAATCATTTACTTTCTTTAGAGTGGCAATTGAAAATAGGGGCAAGCCTATGGTATAACACTTATTGCATTGAGATTTTTTTTGTGAGAGAGAGAGTGTGTGCACTCAAAATTCCTTATTGCATATTTTGTAGCTTGATGTCAGGAATTCTCTTTCTTGTGAGGACGACATGTGAAACAAGTTGAGGTGGGTGATTTTTTCACCTACCGGCAATAAGGTAAATGGAGTATAGCTTAGTTGTGGTCTAAAAGGAGTCACTTCTAGGGTATTGATTTTTGTTGCTTGGTCGCTCTTTGAAGTCCTATGTAGCCTTGGTTTTACTATTTTATAAGGAGGGATGTAGAGAAGTTAGCTTAGCCCATGTGCAATGAGCTATTTGTCGTTGCGATTAAAGTTGAGCTCATTGTGATTTTTAAGGCATAAAGGTTGGGCTTAAATAATTGTGTCTCATGATAAGATGTAGTGTTGCTTGAGGACAAAAAAATTATTTAAGTTGGGGGTGTTGAAGAGTGGTAAGTTTACCACTCAATCACACTCATTACTCATGCACATTACCTTGTTTGGACTAATAAATAAGACATAATTGCAATTTGATGCACTAAGACCCACTTCTTACAGGCATAGAGTTGAAGGATTGGAAAGAAGTGGATTGGAGCTCAAAATGATCAAAAGGGGAGCAAGAAAGTGCAGCGAAAGACCTAAAATAGAAGGGCCTCAGGTACCGCAGTTGCTACAGTCAAGGATGGTCAATTAATCATGGTCGTGGAGGTAAACTGCGATTGCATCCAGACCTACATGATGCGGCCTAGAGGAGGATTTCAGCCCAAGGGCAAAATTATAATTGCACGTGCTGATCCCAATTTGACAAAAATGACTCAAATCCTATCATTGTGGAAAAATTCCATCCTCCCCAATTTTTAGGTTTAGTTTTGTGTAGTTCATAGCCTCCATTTTGGGAGAAGAAAATATTCTATAAATTTTGGGTAAAGAATAAATTGGAGACTTTCTAAAGGGAAGATTTGCTTACTTCCATTGTTGATATTCTGGGAGAGCCAAGCTTGAAGTAACATTCACTTAATTCTTCAACAATTTATTTCAATGGAGATTATGGGTATATATATGCTTATTTATCTGATGTGTATCTAAATCTCCCTCTTGGGGTTATGCGTGAATACGGGTAAAGTGTGTATGGGTTTTTATTATTAGCATCTGTTTGTGTAGTATCCCACATGTTTCTAATCCTGTGATTCATACTTGAGTACATGACTTAGCATGAAAATCCTAGTGATAGGATAGGTTATGATGCATTAAGCATGTTCATATGAGTCACTTAAGGTAATACAAGCTAAGAGTTTTTGAATCCATCAAGTTTTAGTGTTTGATTTTGCAAGGGTAATCTTTGAACGAGTATAACTCGATGTTAATGTGATATTTTGGCTGATTTAGACCCATCAAATTGTAGAAAATTAAATTAACTTTCCAATGATACCAATTTTGCCTTAATTCAATACCCGAGCAAAAAGTTATGCCCATTTTCGTGAGAGACAGTAAGCATAGGCGATTGGTTAGGCGCCGCCTAACCCAATCATAGGCGATTGGTTGGGCGCCGCCCAACCCAAGCATAGGTGATTGGTTAGGCTCCGCCCAACCCAAGCATAGGCAATTACTTGGGCGCCGCCTAAATCAATTCCAGGTATCAAAAACACTCCGTCTTGAGTTATTTTAAAGGTAATTAAGTCTTTAAATACTCCTTACACGTCCCTAAACTTAACCCTAAGAAATATATATCTTTTAAACATACTGCAACCCTATTTTCATCTCAAAGCTAATCATCCAAGAGCACTAAAGGAGAAAAACAACTAGAGTTGCATAACTAAGCTTGAAGATCCGATTTAAAGGAAATTCCTCCGTTAATCATCAAGAATCTTCCTTCTAAGGTATGCGTAGTGTTCATCCACGGATTCCTTTCATCTGTGGAATTCAAGAATCAATCTTTAAAATACAAAAGCTTAGTTGATTGTGGTGATATGATCATACCCATGTTGATGCTTCTTTGTTTTCCTCTTTTTCATTATAAAGTATGATTTCTATATTGTTAGGTGTTGATGATCATGTTGTTGATATTGGGTGATTCCCAAGATGGAATTTTTATATGTTTTTGTGAATTCATGATATCATATGAGTTGGAAAAATATAAATTTGGTTGTTCATGATGTATAATTTGATGAATTCACCTATGCTTAAGATGTGCATGTAAAGTGTTTGAAAAAATACCTAAGGAACTTGAAATCATGCAATATAGCTAAGTTGTGACTAAGTGAAGGATTCATGATATGCTCTTACGTTCCAATGACTTCTATGTTGATAATGTGCCTTGTAAATGTTGTTGGAATACTTATGAACTATTCTTATGAGATTATGCTATGTTTACTTGCAAATCCTACTTATGAACAAGATTTATGATAACCATGTAATCCACATGAACTTCCATGCTATTGGTATGTGTTGCCAATATGATTATGCAAGGAACATGATATTAAGATTATGCAAGTACTTCTATGTGGCATACATGGGGCATGTCGGTTAAACGTTACTTCCCACATTTTCAGTAACAGTCTCAGTAAAAGAACTCAGGACGTTCTTCAGATTTCAGTATATAAAGGACTATCAGATACAGTCATCCATGTTATTAGTTTCAGTATCAATCTCAGTAAAAGAACTCAGAGCGTTCTTCAGATTTTAGTATATACAGGACTGTCAAATACAGTCATCCATGTTATCAGTTTCAGTAGCAATCATGACAGTTATCAGTAAACTATGTATTAGCTTACAACTCATGCTATCACGTTTCATGGTCCCAGTTTCTATATATATGTGTTTGTACTCCACGTTCATATTATTTAGTTAGTGTTGTTCATGCATGAAACCCTTTGTGTTCAACCTACCTTCCTCGTATACTTAGTACTCTATTTGCGATGACGCATTTGTGCTATGGTGCTTTCTTTTCATGTCACACCATAGGTTCCGAGACACGAGCTCCAACCCAGCAATAGCGGTAGGATTCTAGTCACAAAGACACAGTGGGTCCTCATTAATTCGAGGACAATATGATTTGATTCATTTATTTATGCTTCAGTTCAATTTTACGGATTTAGTTGGAGATATGTTCCTTCAACTCCTTATTAAGACAGTTTGGAGGCTTTTGGATTCACATTCAGATTTAGTTGTTTTGGGTATTTTTGCCCACATAATTGTATTCAGTTGAAACTTACGGCCTTACATTTCTATGTATTCCGCATTATTATATCATGATTTGCAGTATACAGGTACAAATATCAGTCATGGGTTAGCTTATGGTCCCTCAGGGTCATTAGCACTGTGTAGCATTTAGGTTCAGCGAATCGGGTGTTACAAAATTGGTATTAGAGCCAGGTTCAATAGAGTCCTAGTAAGTCTGAAAGCCGCATCTAGTAGGGTCTTGTACATGGGTGTATGTTGCGCCACATTTATGTGCGGGAAGCTATAAGATGTTTTAGGAACAGTCCCCTTTCTTCATTATTCATGTCATGCTAGTGAGCATAATCATATGTTAAACTCTCAGTCTAATCCATTCTTCTCTTATTCTAGACCATGGCCCCAAAGAGAAGAAACCAGCCAGCTCCTCAGCTCGAAGATCCTTTGGGTAAACATATTTCCTATGCGGAGTTTAGAGTTGCATTTACCATACTTGCTCAGTCCATGTCTTCACTGAATGAACGGCCACCAGTCATTCCAGCCAATCCAGTGGCTACTCCCAAAGCAGCTAGGGTTTGGGACTTCACTCGGATGAACCCTCCATCTTTCCATGGGTCTAAGTCTGATGAGGACCCTCAGGAGTACATTGACCAAGTCTAGAAGGTTATTGACATCATGGGTGCTAATTCTATTAAGAGTGCTGAGTTAGCCGCCTACCAGTTATAGGATGTTGCTCATGATTGGTACAAACAGTGGAAGTCTGAGAGGTTAGATGATACAGGCCCTATCGAGTGGGAGGAATTTGTCATAGCCTCCTTAAACAGATTCTTTCCCCAAGAGCTGAGGGAAGCCAAAGTTCTTGAGTTAATCAACCTCAGGCAGTGGAATATGATGGTTAGGGAGTATTCTCTCAGATTTACTCAGCTAGACAGGTATGCTCCTCATGTGGTTGCAGACAATAGAGCTAAGATGAGTAAGTTTATATCAGGGGTCAATGATAGCGTGGTAAATGAGTGTAGGTCTGCGATGATGATCGGTGATATGACCTTACCAAGACTCATTACCAATGCCCAGCAAGTAGAAGAGAAGAAGTGTAAGATTAGGGAGAGGCAGAACAAGAGAGCAAGGTCGGGTAATTTCAACTTTGCTCACCCCAAGTCAGATGGAGAAAATCGTTCATAGTTTCACTCCAAGTCAGCCATTCCAGCTCCTTCCTCTGCCAGCGCTCTAGTGTTGAAGTTCAGCGACGGCAACAGAAACAAAGCACCAGGCTCTAAATCTCAGGGCAGTGTTAGCAGTGCCCGAACAAATCCCCTTTATCAGATTTGTGGTAAGAACCACAAGGGCATTTGCCGAGCCGGTAGTGATGTCTATTTTGGTTGTGGAAAGCCAGGCCACAGGATTAGAGAGTGTCTACATTCAAGTCTTCAGGGTCGACAAATTATTCTACAGCTTGGTCCAATCACCCGAACCAGCAGGGTGCCATTTCCAGTGCTACCAGTGGGCAACTCCCAAATAGACTCTATGCTCTTCAGTCCCGGCAGGATCAGGAAAATTCTCCTGATGTCGTTACTAGTATGTTACAGATTTTCCATATTCATGTTGATTCTTTGCTAGACCCAGGTGCATCTTGTCTTTTGTTAATCCATACATAGCAGGCGATTTTGGAATCAGTTCAGAGGTCCTAGCAAAGCCCTTATCATTCTCTACCCCAGTGGGTAAAACCATCATAGCCCGGTGGGTAAACAGAAATAGCCTGGTTATGATATCTCAAAAATCCACATCAGCAGATTTAGTGGAGTTAGAGATAATTGATTTTTATGTCATTCTCGGCATGGGTTGGCTTTATTTCTGCTATGCCACAGTCGACTGCAGAAACAGGATAGTTCAGTTTCAGTTCCCGAATGAGCCCATCCTAGAGTGGAAGGGTAGTATTTCAGCGTTCAGGGGTCAACTTGTTTCCTACCTTTGGGCAAGAAAAATAATTTCTAAGGGGTGTGTGTATAATCTCATCCATGTTAAAGATTATAGTTCTGAATATCCCAGCCTTGAAACAGTCCCTGTTGTTAATGAATACCCAGATGTCTTTCCCGAAGATCTTCCAGGCATTCCTCCCGAAAAGGAAATAGACTTCGGCATAGACCTTCTTCTGGATACTCAACCTATTTCTATTCTGCCATACAGAATGGCACCAGCAAAAATCAAGGAACTGAAAGATCATTTGAAAGATATCTTAGATAAGGGATTCATTAGACCCAGTATTTTCTCATGGGGTACGCCAGTATTATTCGTGCGCAAGAAAGATGGTTCTCTCAGGATGTGTACTGATTACCATCAACTCAATAAGGTCACGGTCAAGAACAGATATCCTCTTCCCAGGATTGATGATCTATTCAACCAACTTTAGGGTGCCAGTTACTTCTCCAAGATAGACCTCAGATCAGGCTATCATCAGCTCAGAGTTAGAGAATGTGACATTTTGAAGACAGCTTTTCGTACTCGGTATGGTCACTTCAAATTTTTAGTCATGTCATTTGGTCTTACCAATGCCCCAACATCTTTTATGGATTTGATGAACTGTGTGTTCAAGCAGTACTTTGACATATTTGTCATAGTCTTCATAGATGATATTCTGGTCTACTCTCGCACAGAGCGTGATCATGCAGACCATCTCAAGATTGTTCTTTAGACTCTCAGGGATCACCAGTTATTTGCTAAGTTCAGCAAGTGTGAATTTTGGCTAAGATCAGTAGCATTCCTTGGCCATATTGTTTCTGGTGATGGCATTAGAGTAGATCATCAGAAAACTGAGGCAATAAGAAACTGGCCCAGACCTGTATCTCTATCAAATATTAGGAGTTTCTTAGGTTTGACTGGCTATTACAGATGGTTTGTCGAGGGATTTTCTTCTATTGCATCTTCCATGTCAAGATTAACTCAGAAGAAGATTAAGTTTCAGTGGTTAGATTCATGCGAGAAGATCTTTCAAGAGTTGATAACTCGACTCGCCTCCGCTCTAGTTCTAGCTATTCCAGATGGTTTAGATGGTTTTGTAGTCTGTTGTGATGCATCCAGAGTGGTTTTAGGTTGTGTCCTCATGCAGCATGGTAAGGTCATAGCCTACACCTCCAGACAGTTAAAGCCACATGAGAAGAACTTTCCTACTCATGATCTTGAGTTAGCAGTGGTAGTTTTTGCCTTGATGATTTGGAGGCATTATCTATATGGAGTTCATGTAGATGTCTTCACAGACTATAAAAGTCTCTAGTATATCTTTTCCCAGAAAGATCTCAATCTTCGCCAGAGAAGGTGGTTAGAGCTCTTGAAGGATTACGACATGAGTGTTTTTTATCATCCGGGCAAGGCCAATATTGTGGTCGACGCTCTCAGTTGACTCTCCATGGGTAGTATTTCTCATGTTGAGGATAGCAAGAAAAAGATAGCTCAGGAGATCCATCAGCTTGCCAGACTAGGCGTTCGCTTAGTCGATTCTTTAGAGGGTGGTGTATATATTCATAGTAGTTCAGAGTCATCTCTAGTTTCCAAGATGAAAGAGAAACAAGACAAGGATCCCAGCCTTGTCAAGCTCAAGGAGTCAGTTCAGAATCAGAAAGTTGAGGTTTTCTCCCAAGGGGGAGATGGTGTTCTTCGTTGTCAGGGTCGTCTATGTGTTCTAGGTGTAGATGAATTGAGGCAGTGAATTCTTGCAGAAGTGCATGGTGGGTGATACTCTATTCATCCAGGGTCAACTAAGATGTACCGTGACATGCGGGAGATCTATTGGTGGAGTAGGATGAAGAGAGATATTGTAGAGTTTGTGGCTAAGTGCTCTACATGTCAGCAGGTTAAGATAGAGCATCAGAAACCTAGTGGTTCCATACAAGAGTTCACCATTCCTACTTGGAAGTGGGAAAAAGTTAACATGGACTTCGTGACAGGTTTGCCTAGAACTCATCATCAACATAATTCAGTCTGGGTCATTATAGATAGAATGACCAAGTCATCTCATTTTCTTCCTTTCGTACTTCTTATTCCACCGAGGATTATGCCAAACTCTATATCAAGGAGTTAGTAAGATTACATGGTGTTTCACTATCTATCATCTCAGACAAAGGTACCCAGTTCACTTCTCACTTTTGGAAACGATTCCAAAAGGGTCTCGGTACCCAAGTCCATCTCAGTACAGCATTTCATCCTCAGACAGATGGTCAAGCAGAGAGGACCATTCAGACTCTTCAAGATATGCTAAGGGCGTGTGCAATTGACTTCAAGGGAAGTTGGGATGACCACTTGCCTTTGATTGAGTTTGCATACAACAATAGATATCATTCTAGTATTCAAATGGCTCCATTCGAAGCTTTCTATGGTAGGAGATGTAGATCTCCGGTTGGTTGGTTCAAAGTTAGTGAGACCTCTATCATAGGTCCTAACTTAGTATTCGATGCCTTAGAGAAAGTTCAGTTGATCAGAGAGAGACTCCAGGATGCTCAGATCCGACAGAAGTCCTATGCAGATGTTCGTAGAAAGGATCTCGAGTTCAAGGTCAATGACTATGTCTATCTTAAGATCTATCCCATGAAGGGAGTGAAGATTTTCGGCAAGAAAGGGAAACTCAGTCCCCGGTATGTCGGTCCCTTCAGAATTCTTTATCTCTTCGGCAAGGTAGCTTATGAGCTTGAGTTACCTTGAGATCTAGCCTCAGTCCATCCAGTCTTCCATGTCTCTTTGCTAATGAAGTACATAGGTGACCCAGCAGTTGTTGTCCCTATTTAGAGCACCGACATTTAGAATAGCCTCTCTTATGAAGAGATTCCAGTCGAAATCTTAGATTATAAGACTCGTAGATTGAGGAACAAATAAGTCCCTCTAGTCAAGGTTCTTTAGAGAAATCAGTCACATGAGGGAGCTACTTGGGAAGCAGAAGCAGATATGCATACCAAGTATCCTCAGCTCTTACCCGCCAATTCAGATCAAGCTCAAGGTAACAATTCTCCTTAAGCTTATTAAGTTTCATGTTCATGTTTCCAGTATAAACTTGGTACCTATTAACTGTTTCATACTCCGTCATGCATTCACATATCAGTTGTCGGTGCATCAGATATGTACGAGTTCAGTACGTTTAGCATGTCAGTCATGAGATCAAGTTTTAGTTTTTCATGTTCAGTTCAGGTTCTATTGTTTTGTATCTCTTCTCAGTAAATTCTTATTTGAGGGAGAATGTTCCCAAGGGGGAGATATTGTAATACCCCGCATGTTTCTAATCCTATGATTCATACTTCAGTACATGACTTACCATGAATATCCTAGTGATATGATAGCTTATGATGCATTAAGCATGTTCATATGAGTCACTTAAGGTAATACAAGCTAAGAGTTTTTGAATCCATCAAGTTTTAGTGTTCGATTTTGCAGGAGTAATCTTTGAATGAGTATAAATCGATGTTAATGTGGTAATTTTGTCTGATTTAGACCCACCAATTGTAGAAAATCAAATTAACTTTCCAACGATACCAATTTCGCCTTAATCTAATACCCGAGCGAAAAGTTATGCCCATTTACATGAGAGATAGTAAGCATAGGCAATTGGTTAGGCGCTGCCTAACCCAATCATAGGCGATTGGTTAGGCACCGCCCAACCCAAGCATAGGTGATTGGTTAGGCGCCGCCCAACCCAAGCATAGGCAATTACTTGGGCGCCGCCTAAATCAATTCCAGGAGTCAAAAACACTCCGTCTTGAGTTATTTTAAAGGTAATTAAGTGTTTAAATACTCCTTACACGTCCCTAAACTTAACCCTACAAAATATATATCTTCTAAACATAGTGCAACCCTATTTTCATCTCAAATCTCATCATCCAAGAGCACTAAAAGATAAAAACAACTAGGGTTGCATAACTAAGCTTGAAGATCCGATTTCAAGGAAATTCCTCCGTCAATCATCAAAAATCTTCCTTCTAAGGTTTGCGTAGTGTTCATCCACGGATTCCTTTCGTCCGTAGAATTCAAGAATCAATCTTTAAAATACAAAAGCTTGGTTGATTGTGGTGATATTATCATACCCATGTTGATGCTTGTTTGTTTTCCTCTTTTTCATTATAAAGTATGATTTCTATATTGTTAGGTGTTGATGATCATGTTGTTGATATTGGGTGATTCCCAAGATAGAATTTTTATATGTTTTTGTGAATTCATGATATCATATGAGTTGGAAACATGTAAATTTGGTTGTTCATGATGTATAATTTGATGAATTCACCTATGCTTAAGAGGTGCATGTAAGATGTTTGATAAAATGCCTAAGGAACTAGAAATCATGCAATATAGCTAAATTGTGACTAAGTGAACGATTCATGATATGCCTTTACATTCCAACGACTTCTATGTTGATAATGTGCCTTGTAAATGTTGTTGGAATACTCATGAACTATTCTTATGAGATTATTCTATGTTTACTTGCAAATCCTACTTATGATCAAGATGTATGATAACCATGCAATCCACATGAACTTCCATGCTATTGGTATGTGTTGCCAATATGATTATGCAAGGCACATGATATTAAGATTGTGCAAGTTCTTCCATGTGATATGAAATCCTTTCCAAGCAATACATTGTTGATAATCATGCTTAGTATGAGATCCCTACTTATGATATTATAAATTATGGACTCTACTCTTATGATCAAGTCAGTCATGTGTGTCAGTTTCCTTCCATCGAGTCCTAGGGGTACTTGTACCTAAAACCTATAGCTGTGTGCCTAGATCCATGTCATGTTTCACGATATCCGAACTCAAGCTATGATTCCATAGACTTCAGTCAGTCATATAACTCAGAAAATCTCATGATCTTAGTCAGTTATTAGATATCAGTAACATTCCGCCAGTCAATGGAATTTAGTAAGATTAAGTCATGCATAGTCAATTATTCATGTCCAGTCCCTCCGGATTGGAGTAGAGGTTAGCATCGAGTGAACCCAAGGATGGGCGCTCACCCGCCAGTTCAGGGTGTAATTCTTAGTAGCAATCCTTGTGTTCAAGAACTACATAACCAGCGTAGGTTGAGACATCTTAACCTGTCAGCTTAGGGTTGTTGAGGTGGCTTAACCCATCAGTTTAGGGTTCCACCATTCGCATTGAGTAGCCGCCTGATAAGGGTCACTCACAGCTACCTTACCAGTGGCGTGGTATTGTCACCCCTCTAGTCGGGGCAGAGATTGGACCCTAGCTTAGCCATAATAGTATACATAGGGCATGTCGGTTAAACACTATTTCTCATAGTTTCAGTAACAGTCTCAGTAAAAGAACTCAGGGCGTTCTTCAGATTTCAGTAGATACAGGACTGTCAGATACAGTCATCCATGTTATTAGTTTTAGTATCAGTCTCAGTAAAAGAACTTAGAGCGTTCTTTATATTTCAATATATACAGGACTGTCAGATACAGTCATCCATGTTATCAGTTTCAGTATCAGTCATCACAGTTATCAGTAAACCATGTATTAGCTTACAGGTCATGCTATCACGTATTCATGGTCTCAGTTTCTATATATATGTGTTTGCACTCCCACGTTCATATTAGTCAGTCAGTGTTTTTCATGTATGAAACCCTTTATGTTCAGCCTACCTTCCTCGTATACTCAGTACTCCAGTTGTACTGACGCATTTGCACTATGGTGCTTTCTTTTCATGTGACACCATAGGTTTCGAGACACGAGCTCCAGCCCAGCAGTAGCGGTAGCATTCCAGTCACAGAGACACAGTGAGTCCTTATTGATTCGAGGACAATATGATTTGATTCATTTATTTATTCTTTGGTTCAGTTTTACGGAGTTATTTGGAGACATGTTCCTTCAACTCCTTATTTAGATAGTTTAGAGGCTTTCAGATTTACTTTCAGATTTACGTTCAGATTTAGTTGTTTTGGGTATTTTTGCCCACATGATTGTATTCTGTTGAACCTTATGGCCTTTCAGTTCTATGTATTCCGCATTATTATATCATTATTTATAGTATACAGGTACAGATATCAGTCATGGGTTAGCTTGTGGTCCCTCGGGGTCATGAGCACCGTGTAGCATTCCGGTTCAGCGAATCAGGGTGTTACAATTTGGTAGTTCACATTTATGGATTTTATCATTGCTATGCTATTTTGGTTGGGATTTGATGGGTGAAAGCCCAAAATACCCACATGGGTTGGATGAGTGAAAGCCCCAAGCTCTAGAAAGTAGGCCTTGGAAATTATTTAAAGTTTCCGCCAAGGCCTCGAGATTCATTTGGAAACCAATATACGCAAACAAACTTTGTAACTATACCAAATTTGATGCTCCAGACTGAATAGCAAAATAAGATTTCCAAAAAGACATCATTGTCACAAAGTTGAAACCCAAAACAACAATTTTCAAAACCGATGGACGAAATGAGATTTAAAAGCAGTAAAACTAGATCAAGCATTTTACCACCCTAAAATTGACGTTCCAGATCTGCTGGGGTAGTTTTTTCAGCCATCTGTTGCATAGATCAAATGATAATCACAAAATCCTATAATAAGGCTCTCAAAGCCTCAAAAAACCACAATATTGCATAAATGGCACCAAAATACATTGGGAACCATGCCAATCAACCCCATACTCCAAAAATACCACATTGCAACTATGTAGAGGGGTAAAATAGTCAAATCACACAAAAATACATATTTAATATATTTCATCAAAATTTAGGTAGTTACATCATCCATAACTAAAAATCTAGTTTGACCTCGAACTAATGCAAAAAAATACATGATTCAGCAAAGAGCTAGGATAAAAACTATAGATATCAAACTCAACCTCCCAAGTAGCCTCATCTACAGGTCGATGTTTACACTGAACATTAATCACAGGGATAACTCTAGAGCATAACTTTCTAACATCCCTAGCCAAAATAGAGACCGGCTCCTTAACGAAAGACAACCGCTCATCTAACTAGACTGACTCCCAATGAATGACATGAGACTCATTAGTAATGTATCGGTGAAGCATAGAAACAAGAAAAATTGGATGAACAGCTGATAAAACTGTGGGTAAAGCCAACTTACAAGCCACATCACCAATGGTCGAAAATCACAAATTGATCAATATACAAAATGCTAAGCTTACACCTTCTCCCAAACCTCATCACATCCTTCATGGATGGAACTCAAAGGAAAACACGATCACTAACACCAAATACAAAGGCACAAAGTCTATGATCAGCATAGCACTTTGGCCTACTCTAAGCTGCTCAAAGTCTATCCTGAATGATCCGGACTCTATTTATGAACCCATAAATCAAGTTCGTAACTCCAGGTCTAACCTTAGAAACATCAATCCAACAGACTGTAAAGGGACAATGCCTACCATACAAGGCCTCAAAAGGAGCCATATCAATACTGGATAGCTATTATTGTAAGAAAACTCTGCTAATGCCAAGTGTTGCTCCCACTGGCCACCAAAATCCACCACACACATCCAGAGAATATCCTCTAGAAACTGGATAGTTTGTTTGGACTGACCATTAATCTGAGGTGGAATATTCTATTGAGACCAACCCGAGTACCCACCTCATCTTGAAAAGTGTTTCAAAAGTAAAAAGTGAACACATACCTTGATCTGATATGATAGACATCTACATACCTTAAAGTCGCACAATAGTCGAGAATATAGATTTTGGATAGCATCTCAATGCTAAAGGAGACCTATACCGGATAGAAATATGAAAAATTCTTCAATCAATCTATAATGACCCAAACACTATCAGATCCATGGAAAGTATGAGGAAACCCAGTCACAAAATCAATAGTCATTCATTCACACTTCCACTCGGGAATGGGTAACTGCTGAAGCAATCCACCAGACCTCAAATGATGAGCCTTCACTTGCTGGAAACAATTGCAGCGAGCTATAAAATTTCCTATAACCATCCTCATACCACCCCACTAGTCATACTGCCTCAAATTATGATACATTTTAGTCACTTCTAAATAGATAAAATACTTAGAACGATGGGCCTCCTCCAATATCAAACTAACCCAATCATCTACTCTCGTTACATAAAATCAACACCCAATCCTCAACTCCACCAAAATCAACTGAGGCCTCCTTAGCCACCACTCATCACCTTATCTCGAATTGATCTCAATTCCGCATCATTAAATTGATGAACACAAATTTGTCCTATCAAAGAAGACCTAGCCTCCATAAATGCTAAAACACACCCAGGTGTCAAAATACAAGCCTAACCATCTGGTTAGCTAAAGACTGAACCTCTAAGGACAAAGGCATCTCCTAGGTCAAAATATGTGCCAAGATAATCATGCTAGTCGACTTCCAACTCAAGGAATCCCCAACCACATTAGCCTTGCACAGATGATAGATAATAGTCAAGTCATAATTCTTAAGCAACTCAAGCCAATGATGTTACCTCATATAAAGATCACACTAGGTGAAGAAGTACTAAAGGCTATGATGATCTGAGAAAATCCCACAATAGACTCTATACAAGTAGTTCCTCCACAACTTCAAAGAAAAAATAACTACGCACAATCAAAATCATGGGTAGGGTAATTCCACGCATAGATGCTTCAACTGAAAAGAAGCATAGGTAATTAACTTACCTTCTTGCATTAACAAGGAACCTAAACCAACACCTGAAGCATCATAAAACATAGTTAAACCCATGCCCTTCTTTCAAAAAGTCTAGATAGGAGTTGACGTCAACAAAGCCATAAGCTTTTAAAATCACCTCACAAGCATCGGACCACTAGAAAGAAATATTCTTTTGAGTCAACTTGCTTAATGGAGATACAATAGATGAGAAACCCTTAATAAAACGCTGATAATGACTTGCCAAGACAATAAAACTCTAAATCTTGATAGGTGAAGTAGGTCTAGCTCAATCACGAACTATTGAAACCTTAGTTGGATCAATAATAATACCTTTCTCAGTCACCATGTCACATAAAAAAGAAACAGATTGTAATTAAAATGCACACTTGGAGAACTTTTCATACAACCTCTCATCCCTCAATCTTTGAAGAACAATCCACAAATGATCCTATTGCACATCCTCACTCTTAGATTAAACTATGATTTCATCTATAAATACATTAACAAAAGAGTCAAGATACAGTCAAAACAACTAGTTCATCAACTCTATGAATGTGGCTGGGGCATTAGTCAACTCAAAGGACATAACTAAGAAATCATAATGACTATATCGAGTCTAAAAAGCTATCTTCAAAATATCTAAATCTCTAACCCTCGAATATGATAGTTGAATCTCAAATCAATCTTTAAAAACACTATGGCACCCAAAAGATGAAAAATAAATCATTAATATGAGGAAGAGGATACTTATTCTTAACTGTCACATTGTTTAATTGGCAGTAATCAACATGCATACGTATATACCCATCCTTTTTTGAACAAATAATACAGGTTCACCCCAAGGTGATACACTAGGTTGGATAAATCTCTTATCCAATAACTCCTATGATTGATTCTTTAATTTTTTTCAACTCAGCTAGGTCCATCCTATAAGGAGGAATAGAAATGGTCTTGGTGCCCAACTGAATATCAATACAAAAATCAATATCATAATTTGAAGACATACTAGGAAAATTCAAAAGGAACACACCTATAAACTCATAAAAAATATGAACAACATTCAAGAAAGGAGGTAAAAAAACATTTGTACCACAAATATGAGCCAAATAAGATAAACATCCCCTCTCTACTAATCTATGAGCCTGAATATAAGATATAATCCTCGTAGGACCTAAATAAAGTGCAGCTTTCAAAACTATTTTTGGCATATACGACAAAGCTAAAGTAATGATCAAAGCAAAATAATCTGGGGTAGCATGATGGAAGACAACCAATCCATGTCCAAAATAACATAGAAATCAACCATATCCAACATGAGCAAATCTACCCAAGTATCTCAGCCAGAGAAAGTCACAACACAAGATAAGTACACCCTATCCATAAATAAAGAATCTCCTACAATAATAGATATATGAGTAGACATAGAAAGAGACTCACTAATAGAATCAAAAACCAAAGAAAAATATGTAGACATATAGAAGGATGTCGACCTAGGATCAAATAATATACATGCATATCTAAAATTAATGGCGAAGATATTTGTGATCACAGCATCAAAAGCCTCCGCCTCTGACCTAGTAGGTAGCATAACACTAACCATGACCACCAACTAGCTGAGTAGTCCCACGACTACCACCACAGACTCCACTACCTCTACCTTTTACACCTTTGGTAGTACCCCTACCTCTCACAGATAAAATAAAAGTAGCTCTAATCACATAGTGGGGCTATTCCTTGTAAAATGGATAACCTCATGACACATAAAAAAACTATATGGCTCTCCTTAATTGGAGAAGACACTATTGGGCCCGAACGACCACCCTAAACTGCTAAATCAGAAGATCTACTACCTGAGCTCTATAAGACCTTCAGTACTAGTGATCTTGGGAATATTTATTTGTCCAAATGCTAATATTTACCCATATTAATACTTTTTCTATGAGCTAAAACTTGTAAAATTGCTTGTGCTTGAGTTAGAATTACATTATTGACCTAATGGATATGATTAGTGTTGCAGGGCTTGAACATGAATCTATTAAACATGTTTTAATAAATTAATAAAGCTTTTAGATCATGGAAGCACTTGAAGTAACATATTGAGCATAAAGATATTGGAACAAGGCTCAAAAAGCATAGAACAAAGTGCAAAACCAAGAGAATATACAAAAAGCCGGAAAGGGAGAAAAGAACATACTAATGTGCCATGAACCTTAGCTTCCGTGATAGGCTCCATGGCATTTTAATGGGATGAAATAATATGGCACATTCTAATTAAGGGGAGAAATAAGTGATCCATGTACCTTAGTCTCCATAATAGGTAAAATGCCCTAAACATTGGTCTTTGTAAATTTTCTAAGCCTTAGGCTTTCTTTTCTTCTTATGACTCACACCATAAGCTGTATGGTGTGGTTACGGGTTAGGTGACCCTAGTAATAAGTTAACCAATGTATTATTGACAAAATTCTATCCTGTTTATAAGAGAATCCTCATGAGTCATATGATCATGTGATGAGTATTTAGGTTTTAGTCGTATGTTGTCCAGTGTCCAAGCCCTTAGTGTTCTGTGTTGGTCATAACTAGACCATATGAGTCATACGGTCTAGTGATGTGTGGGACTAGGAAGTAATTAGTTAGACAATGTGCGGTATTAAATTCTGTCTTGGTGACGACTCAATGGTCAGAGTTGTATGTTGTGGTGACTAGTTGATCGCTTCACTCGTAACAAAACACGATATTCTAGATCTTTAAGTTAGGGGTACTTTAGGAATTTCCCACTCCATGCCCTTAATACCCTATATTATTGTAACACTTTTGGGGCATCCATTATACACTTTACAAAACCAAGCCCTCTCAAAACTCTCTCTAAAACCTCTCAAGAAAAATTAGGCTAGGGTTTCTTCAAAGTGGTCATCTAAGGGCTTAAGGATCAAATTCTCTCTGTGAATCTTCATAATTGGAGCATGTGACTCTACTTTCATTGTTAGTTCACTAAAATAATATGCTTAGAGCATTGTTCATGAGTCATTAATGGAGGTTTTAATAATCATTGTTGAAGGCTTGAATGCATAATGTTGAGTATTATTTTCTCATGGTTTAAATTATGATTATACATGTTTTGATAACGGTTTTGCACACATGGGTGCATTGGAATTGTGGTTTATGAACTAGGTCATGTTTAACCCTAAATTTGTTGGTTTTGTCTTTGATAATGGTATTCCCTTAACCTATTTATGAAATTATCAATAATAATGATATTTGCACAATTTTAAATTGTGTTTTGAACTAATGATTGGCTTAAAAATGTTAATGAAGGATAAATGGCTTGTTAAAGGTCTTAATGACCATAAATTGACTTGAATTATGTTTTGAAATAACATATTCGCCTAAGAATGTTAATGATTGGTAAATGGTTTTATGAAGTTTTTGTTGGCCATAAATTATTTTTGAAATACTAGATGGGTTAGATTTCTTAAATTTTGAATTAAATTGACATCTTTGTTAGACAATGGTAATGGCATGTTGTACGCTTGCAAGTAGAGTTGGTATGATGATACCAATAGAATGCCTTTGGTATGTGATTGGATTAATGGTTGTGTATGTGTAATGAATGTTTTAATTAGGCTTTAAAAAGGATATGTAGATAGGCCGTGAAAGTAGACGTCAAAGGACTAACATTAGAAACCACACTAGCCGGTGCCGGTGTCTATATAACCAGGTGGTTTGAGTCCTTCATATATGAATGGGTGATTCGTGTCTCCCATGTTATATACATTGGTACTTAAGTCATCTTAATTATTCCAAAAGGTTTAAGTCCTTCATAAAATCATATACATATATGGATATTCTTTGGTTTATGCGACTACACATACTAGGGACCTTCTAGATAGGGGAGACTTGGGCCCATATAGCCTGTGGGTGCCTTGTTATATGATGGTTATGCTATACATCCCAGGTTAAGGTTTTCAAAGTTCATGTTATGCCTCATTCCCTACCCAGGCATGTCATATTATACATATGTATATGTATTTTATATTATATCATGCTTTGGATAATTATATTGGTTTTGAAATACTGTTATGATATTATTTTATTCATTTAAACCTAAGTTGCATGCTAGTGCTCTGAACACTAACCATTTTTGGATGTTATAACCCTACATGATATAGAAACTAAAACTTCTTCTACTTTTTCTACACAGTGACCAGGTGTTTGAGTTAGTTCGTGGGTTGACATTGAGTGGTGAGCTTCCATACTTTAGAAGGATTCATTTTATGGTATTTATTTCCTATGTATTATACCTTGTTTAAACTTTGTTTTGGTTACTGTCGGAGGTATATCCCAATATTTTATTGGCATTCACTTTTGTAGACGCTTTGTTGGATTATTATGAACTTGGGTATGTCGATTTGATTAATTGTTTTTGTGATAGATGATTGTCTGATTATCGATGGATGGTCTAGAAATTTTATGGATTAATATTAGACCTATTTTACACTATCTTGTTACATGTTTGAAATTTATCTGACACTTGAGATTGTTGTACTGACTAGGTTAGGTGAAGGAGGTGATCTATATTCCACCTGGGACTTGAGATACCCATCATGGATAGGCCCTTGTTTGAGTCGTGACAAAGGTGGTATCAGAGTCTAGGTTTGTGGTCATTAGGTGTCTACAAAGCCATGTGAAGTAGAGTCTCTTTTATGGATATGTAGCATACCACACTTATAAGAGAGAGTCTATGAAACATTTAGTAATGTTTCCCTTTCTTTTTGTCTTACGTCGAGTTATAGAGTCTAAGGTCTTAGATTTATTTAATTCCCATTTGCTCACTTTTACAAATCATGCCTCCCAAATGATCTAAAGTTTAAGAAAACTCCTCTATCCCACACGAGGACAATATTTATAGGACATACCCTATTTATATGGTGTAGACTCAATCTAGGGGTTCATTTCTCTATTGCCCTCTCCGAGATCCACCAATTCTCTTTATTCCTCCTCAAGCTTCTTAGGCTGATATGATGAATATTGAGCTTTATCAATATATTCATATATTGGCTTAGTTGGTAACTTCTCATTTCGACCATAGTACTCCATCTTCTGAGGCCATAAGAGTTTGCCAAATTATAAGGTTGGGTTAAGGTTCAGGAGGATCCTCAAGCTTTTATTGATGCAATGGAGATCTTCCAGATTATGCATGCTTTAGGTATTGAAGGTGTGGATTTTGCTGCCTACTAATTGAAGGATGTGGCATACTAGTAGTAAGAAGGGTGGGAACAGTTTAGGGGAGTTGATGTTGACTTATATTATGGGATGACTTCTCTAGTGCCTTTTTGGACCACTTCTTTCCTCAAGAGTTGAGGGGGCCAAAAATGGAAGAGTTTATTAATCTAAAACAAGGTAAGATGATGGTCAAAGAGCATTCCTTGAAATACCAATAGTTGTCTAGGTATACTCTTGCGTTGGTATCTAGCATGAGATCTAGAATGTGTAAGTTTGCTTTTGGGTTATCCCATGAGTTGATTCTGGAGGTAAGGCTGCCTTATTGAACAAGGATATGGATATTTCTCAACTTATGGTGTATATACAGCAGGTTATAGAAGAAAAGAATAAGCAGAATGAGGATGGTCAGAGGTAGTGTAAGAAACTTAGATTTTTCTATTAGGGTAGAGGCCAATAATAGAGTGGTAGAGATAGGGGAATATAGACTAAGAAGAAGTGGAGGAGATCTGGTTCTTTCTCTATGGGTAGTACTCCCTACCTGAAGCTAATGGGTGAATATTTTTCTTAGTATGATGGAGGGTATAGGGTATAGAGTGACTAATATTAGGTTGGTGGGGCTTATTCTACTCTATCATATCCTTATTGCAGATTTTATAGTGAGTCACACTGTAGCCAGTGTGAGAAAGGGAGAAACCAATATGTTAATTATAGTCATATTGGCCATATGAGTGTGATTGTCCTTCTAGGGTTGATTTTGGGGCTAATAAGGTTCCTGTTTCCTTTTTATCAGCTCCTACACCAAAGGGTACTGCTTCTACTTCTGGTACCCATAATTGCTGAAATCACTTATAAGCTCTTGTATCTCGTCAGGACTCTGAGGCATATCTGAATATTGTTACATATATGTTGGAACTCTTTTCTCGTGATGTGTACTATTTACTTAATCCAGCATCCACTCTCTCTTATGTGACCCCATTTGTGGCTATGTATTTTGGTTTTGTTCCTAAGGATATTTCTGATCATTTTACTATGTCTACTCTGGTAGGTGACTCAATGGTTGCTAGAAGACTCTATGGGGGAGTTTAGTATATGTTGGAGGTGGGGAAACTCTGGTGGATCTAATATATTTATACATGATTGAATTTGATGTTATTTTAGGGATGGAGTGGGTGCACTCTTGCTATGCTTCTTTAGACTATCGCACCTATGAGGTCATATTTAAATTCCCTAAGAAACCTATTAGTTAATGGAAGTTCCCTAGAGCCTAATGGGAGGTTTATTTTGTATCTTAGAGCCCTAAAATTAATTTCCAAGGTATGTCACTACCATTTGGCCTGGATTAATAATTCTAGCTTAGAGGGTTCTTCATTAACATTCATTCTAATGGTTAGTGAATTTTTGAAGGTTTTTCCCAATGATCTTCCTGGTGTCCCTCTTGATAAAGAGATTGATTTTGGTATTGATCCTATTTTGGACACTTGTCCCATCTCTATTGCTTCGTATTAAATGGCTCCAACTGAGTTGAAGGAACTCAAGGAGCAATTGAAAGACATCTTAGACAAGGGTTTTACACGTCCTGGTATGTTCCTATAAGGTGCACCTATCTTGTTCATAGGTAAGAAGGATGGTTCCTTTTGTATGTGTATTAATTACAAAAAGTTGAGCAAGGTGATGGTAAAGAATAAGTATCCACTTTGGGGAATTGGTGAGCTCTTTAATCAGCATCAGGGTGCCAAATTCTTCTCTAAGATTGATCTTCAGTCTGGGTATCATCAGTTAAATATTAGGGAAGTAGATATCCCTAAGACAGCTTTTTATACTCTGTATGGGTATTTTGAGTTCTTGATGATGTCGTTTGGTATGACCAATGCCCCTGCAGCATTCACGGACTTAATGAATAGGGCCTTCCATCAGTTCTAGATTTTTTTATGATTATCCTCATTATGAAATCTTAGTGTACTCTAAGAGTAAAGAGGATCATGTCAATTACCTCTACTTGGTGTTCGAAACCTTAAAAGATTAGCAGTTGTATGCTAAGTTCTCTAAATATGAATTCTGGTTGAAAACCTTAAAAGATTAGCAGTTGTATGCTAAGTTCTCTAAATGTGAATTCTGTTTGAACGTTGTTACATTTTTGGGTCATGTTCTATCTAGTAAAGGGAACGTGGTGGATCAACAGAAAGTAATCGTGGTTAAGAAGTGGTCTAAACCCATGACTCCAATCAATATTTAGAGCTTCTTCAGTTTAGCTGGTTATTATAGGAGGTTCATGGAAAGTTTTACTTCTATTACTGCACTATTGACCAAGCTAACTTAGAAGAAAGTGAAGTTCTTATGGTTTGATGCTTGCAAAGATATTTTTGAGAAGGTAAAGAATAAGTTGACTTTAGTTCTGGTCTTGACTCTACCTTAAGGTACTGAGGTTTTCATTGTCTATTATAATACGTCCCATGTTGGTTTAGGTATTGTGTTGATGCAACATGGAAACATCGTTGCTTATGCCTCTAGGCAGTTAAAAGTTCATAAGTTGAATTGTACGACTCATGACTTGGAGCTATTGGCTGTGGTGTTTGCATTGAAAATTAGCGTCATTATCTGTATGGGGTCTATGTTGATATCTTTTTTAATAATAAGATCCTGTAGTTCGTGTTCACTTAGAAAGATCTTAATCTCAAGTAAAAGAGGTGTCTTTAGTTGCTAAAGGACTATGATATAAATCTTTACTACCACCCAAGTAAATGTAATGTGGTTGTTGATGCTCTTAGTAGGTTATCAATGAGCAGCTTGTCGCATATGGATAAGGATGAGCAGGAATTGTGAAGGTTATTCACTACCTAACTAACCTTGGATTTCTTCTCTTAGACTTTGAGGATGGCGTTATGATTCTGCAGTAGGTGGCACAATCATCTCTTGGTTTGAAAATAAAGGAGAACTAGATATTGAACCCTCTCTTAATGAAAATCAAGGATAATATGGGTAAGTATAAGGTGATGTCCTTTGAGATTAGTGGCGATGGTATTTTGTGATACCATAAGAGGTTTTATGTTCTTGACGTGGATGGAATATAAGGCAAGATTTTGGTTGATGCCCATGAATTAAGGTATATGGTTCATCCTGATTCAATAAAGATGTATCATGATCTCAAGGAAGTATATCAGTAAAATAACATGTAATGGGATGTAGACAACTTTGTGGCTAAGTGTATAGTGTGTTATCAAGTTAAGGTCAACTACATGAGACCTAGTGGGCTACTCCAAGAAATAGAACTATCGATGTTGAAAGGGGAGGTAATTAATATGGATTTAGTTCTCGGCCTTCCATACTCACGAAAATAGTATGACTTTATTTAGGTTATCATGGATAGGATAACTAAGCCAGCTTACTTCTTTCAAGTGAGGACTAATTTATCTGTCGAGGATTTTGCAAAATTATTCCTGTAAAAAGTTTTAAAGTTGCATAGTATGCCTGTCTCGACTATCTCAAATCATGGTACTCAGTTCTTATCGTATTTCTAGTGTTATTTTTAGCGTGGTTTGGGGACTAAGGTGAGTCTTAGTACTTCTTTCTACCCATTGTTTCATAGGCAAGAAAAAAAGACTATTCTAACTTTGATAGCTATCCTGTGAGCTTGTCCAATCGACTTTGGTTGTAGTTGGTTTGACCATTTTCCTGTAATTGAATTTACCTATAACACTATTTACCATTCTAGCATTGGTATGGCCTAGTTTGAGGCATTGTATGGTACGAGGTGTTGATCTCTTAGTGGGTGGTTTGAGGTTGGTGAATCAAAGATGTCTGGCTCAAATTTGATTCACCCAACTATGGAGAAGGTGAAGATGATTTGGGATAGGCTTAAGACAGCCAAAAGTTCTATCCAGATGTAACACGAAGGAACTTGGAATTTGAGGTTTGAGATTGGGTATTCCTAGAGGTGTTTCCTATGAAGGGAGTAATGTGGTTTTGGAAGGGGAAGATCAATCCCTATTATGTTGGCCCATACTTGGTTTTGAGAAGGGTTGGTAGTGTTGCATATGGTTGGATTTTCCCTCACGCATGAATTCCACTCATCCTGTATTCCATGTATCAATGTTGTGAAAATACGTGGGTGATCCTTCGTTGGTTGTACCCTTTGAGAACATTGGTATTTTGGATTCTTTTTCCTATGAGGAGATCCTGGTGAGGATTTTGGATCGGCAAGTTCATTGGTTACAAATGAAAGACATGGATTCGGTGAAGTTTCTATGGTGGAACCAAAAGTTTGAGGAAGCTACTTGGGAAGCCGAGAAGGACATGAAATCCAAGTATCTATTCATATTTCCTATTCTAAAAACCCATGCTTGAGGTATGTGTGTATTCTTAACATCTTGGTTTTCTGATTTAATTAAATAAAGATTAATTTCCTGGGCATCTTTGTTTTTTAACTTTGTTAAAGGTAAGCATAGAGATGTTGGGGTTTAATCGTGCTACTCAACGTCTTGTCTCATCATTCGTGGACAAATGATCCTACGTGGAGGGGACTGAAATACCTCAAACTTTGTCCTTTGTGAATTTCTTGAACTTTAGGTTCTTTGTCCTTCTTACGACTCACACCATGAGTCGTATGGTGTGATTACAGGTTAGGTGACCCTTGTTGTAAGTGAACCAGTGTGTTATTGGCCAAGTTCTATCGTAGTTATGAGAAACTCTTCATGAGTCAAATGATCCAGTGATGAGTCGTTAGCGTCTAATCGTATGTTGTCCAGTGTCCAAGCCCTTGGTGTTTTGTATTAGTCACTACTAGACCATATGAGTTGTATGGTCTAGTGACGAGTGTGACTAGGAAGTCATAAGTTGGATAGTGTGTGGTGTTCAATTCTATATCTTGGTGACAACTTAATGGTAAGAGTCGTATGTTATGGAGATGAGTCGATGTCTTGACTCGTAATCGAAGACGAGATTCTACAGCTTTTAGTTGGGGGTACTTTGGACATTTTCCACTCCAATACCTTAAGATCCCCACGTTATTATAACAGTTTTGGGGCATCCATTATACACTTTACAAGATCAAACACTCTTTATACACTCTCTAAAAGCTCTCAAACAAGATTGGGCTGGGATTTCTTCAAAGTGGTCATCAAAGGGATTTACGATCAAATTCTCTTCTTGAATCTTCATAACTCAGGCATGTGACTCTACCTTTATTGTTAGTTCACTAAAATCATATGTTTAGATCATTGTTCATTAGTCATTAATGGTGGTTTTGAAAACCATAGTTGTCGGTTTGAATGCATAATGTTGAGATTTTTTTTCTCATGGTTTAAATTATGATTATACATATTTTGATAATAGTTTTACACATATGGGTGCATAGGAATTATGGTTTATCAATTGGGTCATATGTAACCCTAAATTTGTTGGTTTTGGCTTTGATAATGGTATGCCCTCTACCTGTTTATTAAATTGTCAATGAGAATGATCTTGTCACAAGTTTAAATTGAGTTTTGAATGAATGCTTCGCATAAGAATGTTGATGAAGGATGAATGGCTTGTTAAAGATCTTAGTGACCATAAATTGATTTGAATTGTGATTTGAAATAAGGCATTGGCCTAAGAATGTTAATGATTTGTAAATGGTTTCATGAAGGCCTTGTTGGCTATAAATTGATTTGAAATACTAGATGGGTTTGAGCCCCTAAATATTGAATTGAATTGACATCTTTGTTAGACAATGGGTTTGAGTCCCAAGTTGATTAATAATGGTTATGGCATGTTGTACACTTGCAAGTGGGGTTGGTATGACGATACCAATGGAATGTCTTTGGTAAGTAATTGGTTTAATGGTAGTGAATGTGTAATGAATATTCTAATTAGAGTTTACATTGGGATGTGTATCCGGGCCGTGAAAGTGGAGTTCGAAGGACTTGCATTTAAAATCGTACTAGTTGATGTAGGTGTCTATATGACTGGGAGGTTTGTCCCCCAGATGAAAATATGAATAGGTGGTTTGAGTCCCCTATGTTGTATACATTGGATCTTATGTCACCTTGATTATGCTGGGAGGTTTGAGTCCCACATAAATGCATATACGGATATGGATATTCTCTAGTTCGTGCAACTACACGCACTGGGGCCCTTCCAGCTAGGGGTGAGCTAGGCTCATATAGATCGTGGGTGATTTTTCATATGATGGTTATGCTACATAGCCCAGGTTAAGCTTATCAAAGTTCATCCTAAGCCTTGTTCCTTACCCCGGCATGTCATATAATATATATATATATATGTATTTTATTTGATATTATGCTTTGGATGATTGTACTGGTTTTGAACTGTTGTCATGGCATTATTTTATTCCTTTATCCCTAAGTTATTTCTAGTGCTCCAAACGCTAACCGTCTCCAGATGTTGTATCCCCACGTGATGCAGGAATCGAAACTTCTTTTACTTTTCCTGTGCATTGACCAGGTGTTCGAGTTAGTTCTTGAGTTGACATTAAAGTGGTCAGCTTCCATATTTTGGAAGGCTTCATTTCATGGTTTATATTTCCTATGTCTTAGACCTTGTTTAGAATTTATTTTGGCTACTGTCGGGGGCATGTCACTATATTTTATTAACATTTAATTTTGTAGAGGCTTTATTGGATTACTGTGGACTTAGGTGTACTGGTTTGGTTGATTGTTTTGGTGACGGATAGTTGTATGGTTATCAATGGATGGTATAGACATTTCATGGATTAATATTAGACCTATTTTACACTATCTTGTTATATGTTCAGAATTTATCCGACACTTGAGGTTGTTAAGCTGACTAGGTTAGGTGAAGGGGGTGATATTGTTCCATGTGGGACTTGAGATACCTGTCATAGACAAGCCTTTGTTCAGGTTGTGACAATAGGGTTCGTGGCATGGTGGCACATCACTTTGGATGGCACAATCCAGTGAGTATGTGCGATATCAACGTGCCATGGACCTTAGCCTTTGCAATAGGTTCAGCGACATGGTGATATGTTTATTTCTTGTATTACAACCCTACTATGAAAGGAGCACTTGAAATATTTCGAGGCATCTTTTGGCATACAGGAATAGCATGGGAAAAACACTTACGAGAGCTTTATCAGGGTTCTTTCATTTTTCAACTTTCAACTTTTAATTCGATATGATTAATTATATTTCTTAGATGCTAATTTTGAACATAAGTGGCTAAACACCCTTGTTATGGGGTTTAAGCCAAACACATGATTATGTTTTGATATTCATAGAGTGGTTGCACATTGATTTATCACATGGGTTTTTCTTACTCTCTTGCCCTTACTATTTTAATGATTGGCCACCATTGATGTACATGCTTAATTCTCTTGTGATCCCAAAAGGAGGAATATTATGATCGATCGAAGGATTCAAGGAGCAAGTTCGCATTCTTCTAAATTACAAAGAATTTGAAGTAGCATCTAAGATAGAGATATAATTAGATCGCCTTGCTTGGTTCAATTGCAGGAAGATAACTAAAAGCGTCTAAAACACATCATTGAATCCCCTATCAATGATGTAGTTGTGATGTTCTTTTAGGTAGAAAGTTAGAGGCTCAAAAGACCATAATCGTAATCTTAACCATACGAATCAACAGCCTGATAACCATAACAACCATGGTAACAATAGAGATTTAAATGATTGCTAAGAGTATCTCAACCATGGAATTCTCCCTTGTATTTTTTACAACCTTGCCTATGTTGCTATTGACACACTTTGTATTTATTTATTAGTTAATTATTTACTAAACTGTTACAACCATTTTGATACTCTAGAATACTTGAATATAATATTGTCAGAACTAAAATATAGCTAATCGCTAATCAAGTAGTCCTTGTGTGTATGACATCTAATTCTCTTAAGTTACTACATTACTTGTATGATCATGTGCACTGGCGTGTAAGATAGACTACACCAAGTTTTTGGACCCATTGCCGAGGACTCAAATAATTAGTAATTTTCTAATTTTTTTCATTTGATAATAAATTTAAGTGTTAACAATATGATCTTAGCGGCTGACTTTTGCAGGTAAGATCAAGTATTGGACTTGCAAGAGAAAAGAATTGGTTGATCCTTATTTATAACCTGAACAAATATTTCATCAAAGGCGGAGGGTAGCAGCATTCCAATCCCAATTAAGTTCAAATGAAAGAGCCAATAAATGTTGTTCCTTTGAATAAAGCAGAAGCTAGCCATCAAGTTGAAATGCCAGAGCAAGTAAATGTAGAGCCTAAAAATAAAGTAGAAGCTAGACTTATTCGTGATTTGGCAATCCCACTTATGAGCAATGCTACTAATAGTATTTGCAATCTAGCTGCGGGTGGTCATTCTGAATTGAAACAAAATATGATGCAACTTTGCACATGATTGGGCAATTCACAGGTTTATCTTATGAGGACCCACAGTAGCATATACAAAATTTCCTTGAAATCAGTGATACCTACATTCCCACTAGGGTTTCTACTGATTATGTGAGACTGGCTCTCTTTCCTTTCTCTCTGTTAGGAGAGGCGAAGAGATAGTTAAACATGAAACCATCAAACTCTATTATTTCTTGGGATGATTTGGTGCAGAACTTCTTATTAAGTTCTGAGTTTCAGGCAAAAAGATGGAGAGAATATGTACCAAGCTTAGGAAATATTCAAGTCTATGTTCCACAATTTCCCTCACCATTATCAGACTATCGATATATTGGTGCACACTTTTACTGAGGTTCTCAAGCCAAATACTAAGATTCTTCTTAATTCAGCTGTAGGTGGACAAGTACTAAAAAGGACTTATGGTGAATTCTACACACTGTTGAATTAGATTTCACATGGGAATCCTAAGTGGAACGTAGATGCATATGGAGTCATCCAAAGAAAGGTGCAGGGGAATTAGAGGTTGACCAGTTTATGGCTATATCAGCACAGATTGCAGCATTACAAAATCAGATAACTACATAGTACAATAATATAAATTTGGAAATCACACCAGCAACTGCAAATATAGTACATCAAGATTAGATATGGTGTAAGGTATGCAACAATAGTGATTATGTAGCAGATGCTTGCATATCCAATACTGAGTCTGTTAATTATGTAGGTAATGCTAATTGTATAAGAAATTAGAATAATGGAAATACGTACAATGCTAATTGGCGGAATCACTCAACTTCTCATAAGGTGGAAATCAAGGACTGAATACAAATCACTATTGTGGGATACTAAATCAGAATCAGCAGCAGCATGCTCCAGGAAATCAATCCACTATTCAATCAAGTACTATTGAAGAGATGTTTAAATAGACTATGTTTCCTCAAGAATAGTTGGTAGCAGATATGAAGAATCAGTGGATGGTTACAACAACTTGGAGATTCAAATGGGTTAGATTGCAAGGGTACAAAATACTAGACCTCAAGGAGGTTTACCTAGTGATACTTAGCCAAATCAAGTATATGTGAATATAATGTCTACTCGGGATAGGCTGCAATTGAAGGAGTTATAACCCTAGCAGGTGAAGCACAAGTTGATGATAGAGAAAGAGAAAAGGATAAAAAGAAGGGTGTAAGTGATAAAGTAGAGAGCACCAAAAACAAGTTGGAAAGAATGAATCCACCTTCACCTTTCCTACAAAGTCTAAGGAAACATCAAGAGGAAGCTTGTTATAAGAAGTTTATTGATGTGTTGAAATAGGTTCACATTAATCTTTCTCTTGTTGATGTTTTATAGAGTGTTCAAAACTATTCAATGTACATTAAGGATATTGTGTCCAACAAGAATTGCCTGACTGAATATGCTATTGTTTCACTCACTGGGTAGTGCATATCTCGAATTCAAAATAGGTTACCCATAAAGATGAATGATCCAGGGGGCTTCACTATTGAGATTATAATCGGGCAATAAATAAGTTCTCGAGGCTTATGTGATCTTAGAGTGAGTATAAATTTTATTCCTACTTCCTTGTTAAAAAATACATATTTAGGTAGCCTGAGGCCCACCATGATCATTTTGATGTTGGCGGATCATTCGCTTTCCAGAACCGATGGAATAGTTAAAGATGTATTGGTGTAAGTGGGTCACTTATCTTTCTAGTGGACTTTATTATTATTGTTTTTGAAGCTAATATGAAAGTCCCATTTATCTTAGGACATCCCTTTTTAGCAACTGAGCATTTATTTATTGATGTAGCAGCAGCATAGTTGACTATACATGCTCATGACAGGTCGGGGTGTTTGACTTGTATAAGGCAATAAAGCTTCTAGCAGTATATGAAGAACTATCTCCTATCACTGTCATAGACCTTGAGTCTGACTTTCACCTAATTACATCCAAAGAACCTCTACAGCAAGCATTGGTGGGATATGATATTTTTGATGATGTTGAAGCATTTGAAATGGTTCAGATTTTGGATATTGAAAGAATTATTACCAGAATGACTGATTTTGAGCCTTTTAATAGACCTCTTGGTCCCTCTGCCAGGGCATCTATTAGGGAGGAACAAAAGTTAGAGCTTAAGGTTCTACCATTTCATATAAAATATTCTTTCCTTGGTAATGATAATACTTTACCTATAGTTCTATCTACAGGTCTATTTGATGTACAGGGGAAGGAAGTATCAAAAGTACATAAGAGAAGAAAAAAGGCTATCGGATGGTAAATGTCAGATATCCAAGGAATTAATCCTGCTTTATGTATGCACAAAATATTTATGGAAGAAAAACAAAAGTTGAGTGTGCAACATCAATAAAGATTGAATCCAATGATTAAAGATGTGCCTAAAATGAATATGATGAAGTGGCTCGATGCAAGGATGGTTTATCCTATCTCAGATAGAAAATGGTCAGTCCTATATAGTGCATCCCAAAGAAGTGTGGGATGAATATCGTGACAAATAAGAATAACGGGTGGAAGATTTGTATTGATTATAGGAAGCTCAATGAGGCCACCCAAAATGATCAGTATCCCTCTTTTTTATTGACCAAATACTGGCCAGACTTACAGGGCAAGAATATTACTGCTTCATTGATGGATATTTGGGCTACAATAAGATATCCATAGCATCGGAAGACTAGTAGAAGACAAATTTCATCTATCCATATAGAACTTAAGCTTTCAGGCGTATTCCCTTCGGATTGTACAATTCACCTGCAACCTTCCAAAGGTGTATGATGGCCATATTCTGTGACTTGGTGTAGGATTTTGTCGAGTTATTTATGGATGATTTTTTTGTATTTGATAGCTCATTTGATGTTTGTTTGCAAAATTTAGACAGGGTCCCTATTCGGTGTAAGGAGATGAACTTAGTATTAACTGGTAGAAATGCTACTGTTTGGTCAAGAAGGGTATCATCCTTGGGCATAAGGTTTCACACAGAGGACTAGAGGTAGATAGATCTAAAGTAGAGGTCATTTAGAAGATAACATATACGGTGTCAGTAATAGGTGTGAGAAGCTTCCTCGGACATGTAGGGTTTTACAGGAGGTTTATCATAGATTTCTCAGAGATAGCAAGTCCCACGTCCAAGCTGCTAGAGAAAAGAGGTAAATTTTAAATTTAAGGCCGAATGTCAAAAAGCATTTGAGAACTTAAAAAGAAGATTGATAGAGGTTCCTATATTAATTGCTACTGACTGGGGACTATCATTCAAGCTAATATGTGATGCATGTGATGTGGTTGTACGAGTCGTACTGGGGCAGAGTAAAGATAAGGTATTTCATTCTATTTATTATTCTAGTAAGACCTTGGGCACGGTCGAAATCAATTATGCAATCACAGAGAAAGAGATGTTTGCCCTTGTTTATGTATTTGAAAAATTCATAGCATATTTGGTGGGTAGAAAGGTGGTTGTTCACACGGATCACACTGCCATCCAATATATATTCAATAAGAAAGATGTGAAGCTGCGGTTAATTTGATGGATTATTCTACTCCAAGAATTTGATTTGGACGTTCATGATAGAATGGGAGCTAAAAATCAAGTGGTTGACCACTTATCGAGGCCTAAAAGTTATGCTCATGTTATTGATGATACCTTATTTATTCAGAAGGATTTCTGGATGAATAGTTGATGGCACTGGATGTAGCATAGGTCCCATGGTATGCTGATATAGTGAACTTGCTGGTTAGTGGTATATATCCTCTAGATGCCACAAGTTATCAAAAGAAGAACTTGTTTCATAATTCTCGCTCATAAATGTAGGATGAGCATTATCTTTTCAAATAAGGCAATGATAGGATAGTGAGAAGATGTATTTCAAAAGTTGAATCCAAATAGGTGCTTGAAAGATGCCATTCATCACCTTATTGATGTCATCATGGAGGTGAATGGATAGCACAAAAGGTATTATAGTCTGGTTTCTTTTGGCCTACATTGTTTAGAATTGCTATAGCTTATTTGAGAGAATATGACCAATGCCGAAGAATGGGCACTATCTCAAGACGCCATGAAATGCACCTAAATAATATCCTTGAAGTGGAGATTTTCGATATGTGAGGGATGCATTTTATGGGAACGTTTCCACCTTTGAATGGTAATCTATACATTTTGGTAGTTGTAGATTATGTGTCCAAGAGGGTAGAGGCTATAGCTCTCCCCACTAATGATGCTAGAGTGGTGATGAAATTTGTCAAGAAGAATATATTCTCTCGTTTGGCACACCCAGAGAAATCATTAGTGAAGGAGGAACTCATTTCGTGAATCATTGGTTTAAGAACTTGTTGGCAAAATATAGAGTCAGACACAAGGTGACCACAGTGTATCAACCACAAACGAGTGACTAAGTAAAGGTGTCTAATAATGAAATCAAATAGATTTTGTAGAAAATCATCAATGGTCAGCATAAGGATTGGTCAGTTAAGCAGGATGATGCATTATCGGCATATAGGATAGCCTATAAAATGCATATTGGGACCTCTCCTTATCAATTTGTGCATGAGAAAGTGTATCACTTGCTCGTAGAGCTTGAGCTTCACGCTCATTGGGCAGTGAAGAAATTGAATCCATAACCATGACCAAGTAACAATCCAATCAAATATCCAATCGGTGTTAGCCCCAATACCAGTACTAATGCCAATGCCAAGACTAACACCAATACCTGCACCGCCCATTCCCGTAGTAGTCACACAAAGCCTTTAACCGAAAACAAAGAGCATGTGATCGAGACATTACCCCGGTCATAGCTAAAACCAAAGTCCAAGAAATAAAAAATAGTATGAAAAGATATCCATAATATGAAATAGAGTCTTTCGGAGTATAGAAGCTCACCACTTCAATTTCACATAAATGTTGTCCCCGAATCCAATCACTGAGCAGATGGACTAGTATGGCCAGCTCCAGTATCGCATGGGGATACAACACCCGAAGATAGATTAGCAAGTGAATGCTACCATGTAATCAGGAATAAGGATGAGATAATGCCATCGTTTAGAATCAAAGTAAACAACCATATGCAATCACGTACATATATACATATATACCATACCGGGAAAGGGAACCGCTCTTAACATGCATTTAATACCTTAACCTAGGTTATGTATCTTGACCGTACTAAAACCACCCATGAGCTATATGGGTCCAGTGTTACCCCCTGAATGGGTTCCAGTGCGTGTAGCCATACGAACTGGAGATATCATAGAGGCCGGTGATTCCCATCTACCTTTTGCCCTTCATGATACATATATACAAGTATAAGCTTAGAGGATTCCCATGTACCCCACAAGTATATGGTCACCATGACCAACCTCAAGTCAGCAAACATGAGTTTTCAGTGTCCGTCCATTGGACTCATACCTTCACGGTTAGCTATCACAACCGTCCATTATTTCCCAATTATAAACCTTTATCACATAATCAAACTACCAATGCCAGAAGTTAACTACCATGGGATTAAGAAGAGGTATCGTCATACTGACTATAGCATGCAATCAATGTCATTATCCAACACCTAGGGGATTCCCATGTACCCCACCAGTAATCCAATTAATCCAAGCCATGGACACCAAGGGCTTCCCAATCCATTTAAAACCATTTAAACCAATTTATATTCCATTACCATATTATGCAATGCAAGATTTTCCATAAAAGTCAAACTATGTGACAAAAACATTCTCATTGGCATTTTAACAAACATGTTGAGGATATATAGTTTCCAAAACCAAAACAAACAACCAATTAGCCATTTCCATGCAACCACATGCTCAAACCAACATTATAACATGAAAAACATAAATAGAACATGGCAAAACATCAACCAACCATTAGTTACCAAAACTCCCAACATATATTTCAAAACCAACACAAACCCATAATAATGCCATAAAAAAACATTATGCAAAACATACTTTTAGTTTGAACTAACAATTAGGGAGGATTTACATTCCTTAGAAAACAAGAAAGAAGGAGAGAAACCACCCTTGAGAGCCTTAATTGACAACCTTAAGGAAACCTTAGCTTCTTCTTAACCAAGAGATTAAGAGAGATTTAAGACTGATTTGAGAGTGTTTGATTAGGGAATAGTAGGTTAATGAAGTCCTGAGAGTGTTGTAAGTTGTGGGTCAATGAGGTTAAGAGAGGAAATATCTTGAATACCCCCAACTTAAACTATAAAAATTTTTGCAGATGGGTACGATTGAACCACTACACTCGTACCCATATCATACGAGTGGTACCATCCAGTCGAACCCAGGAAAAAAAGTTAGACATCCACACACTATCCACCATACGACTCCTCTTACCCCATTTATACCTATAATATATGAATAGTACCCATATGTCATATCCAAGACAGAATCAAAAGCGTTAGACACTGGACAACGTACGACTCCACTATGCCACTCGTACCCTATCCTTATGGCTCATAGTGAGCCACTCATACTCAGAGCCAAGTCAAGTCACTAAGTTTTATAGTAAGTGAAACATCAACACAATTAACCACTTCCAAACCGTATAACCTATACCCACCAAGTTGTAACCACAACAGAAATCCAACCACCATATACTAGACAACTTATGAGTTAGATCAACTAATATGAACCCTCACCAGATGACTCGTATAGTGAGTCGTGTGATCAATAAAAGGCTCAAACTTGGGAAATTTCTAAGGACCAAAACCCAAGTTGTTTCAATTCTACCCCACTTAGATCATTCATCCTTGAATGATGGAACAAGGCAGTACAAGCATGATTTACACCCCAACACCTCAACTCTGAAGTTTAACTAAGTTAGAAAGAAAAGATCCAAGGAAATTAATCTTTTCTTCCAAAAAGTTTGAAAACAAAGACATTAAGAATAATGCATACCTTCTACATAAATTTCCAAAGAAAAAAATAGGAACGGATACTTGAACTTCATATCCTCTTGAGCTTCCCAAGTAGCCTCTTCAAACTTGTGGTTCCTCTATAGAACCTTTACTAAGGCCATGTCCTTGGTCCACAACCGACAAACCTGACAATCTAAGATCTCAATCTGGATCTCCTAATAAGACAAAAAATATAAAATTCTAATATCTTTGATGGGTACTATTTGTGATGGATAACCAATACACTTTCTCAGAATAGAGATATAGAATATTGGGTGAATGGAGCTCAGACTAAAAGTCAATTCCAACTCATATACAACATTGCCAACCCTCTTCAAAATCACATAAGTACCTACATACCAGGGACTGAGTTTCCCCTTCTTCCCAAAATGCATCACTCCCTTTATAGGGGACACCTTTTGGAATACCCTATCTCCAACCTCAAACTCCAAGTCCCTTCACTTCAGATCTACATAAGACTTTTGGCTACTCTGGGAAGCCTTAAGCCTATCCCAAATCACCTTCTCCTTCTTCATGGCTTGGTGAACCAAATTTGGGCCAAACATATCTGCGTCACCAAGCTCAAACCACCCAATAGTGGACTAAATCTCCTATCATATAATGCTTTAAATAGATCCATCCTGATGCTAGGGTGGTAGCTATTTTTATAAGAAAATTATACAAGAGGTAAGTGCTCAACTCAACTACCAGCATAGTCAATCATTCAATCCCGAATCTTATCCTGCAACGTCTGAATAGTCCTTTCTACTTGCCTATCCGAATGTGGGTAAAAAGTAGTACTCAAACTTACCTTAGACCCCACCCCTTTCTGAAATAACTGCTAAAAGTGAGATAAAAACTATGTAACACAATCGGAGATGATAGAAATAGGTACCTCATGCAACTTCACAATCTCTTAGAGGTACAACCTTGCATAATCCTCAGCCAAGAAATTATTCCTCACTGGTAATAGGTGAGTGGACTTTGTCATCCTATCCATGATGATCTAAATCGAATCAAATTGATTTGAAGATCGAAGGTGAGTGGTAACAAAATCCATGTTGATTACTTCCCATTTCCATTTAGGCAGCTTAATTTCTTGATACAATCCTTCGCTCATACATTTGGAAACAAAATTAGCCACGTCCCTCTTCATATTGTTCCACTAATAAATTCCTTAATGTCATGACACATTTTTATCAAACCAAGATGAACAATATAGCATGACTTATGCGCCTAAGCCAAGATCCTCTCATGCAAATCATCTACATAAGGAACACATAATCTACTTTGGTACTGCAATATACCATCACCTCTACTCTCGGAGGCCATTACCTTCTACCTTTCTATATCACCCTTGATCCTCATCAAGATAGGATCTAATATCTATTTCTTATTGATTTCAGCACCAAGAGATGACCGTGCCACTTCTTGCAAAAACACACCCCTATCCTCAAAGTCCAAAAGACAAACTCCAAGGTTAGCCAAATGGTGAATGTCCTTCACCAACTCTTATTTTCCTTTATCCACATGAGCTAGACTCCCTATGGATAACTTTCTAAGAGCATCAGCAACTACATTAGCTTTACATGGGTGGTATAAAGACTCATGTCATAATCTTTGAGGAGCTCAAGCTATCTCTTTTACCTGAGGTTAAGCTCTTTCTGAGTAAACATATATTACAGACTCTTATGATAAAGAAAGATATCCATATGTACTCCATATAAATAGTGACACCAAATTTTTAATGAAAACACCACAGCTAACAATTTAAAGTCACGAGTCAGATAATTTCTCTCATGCTCCTTCAACTGTCTAGAGGAATAAGCTATATCTTTTCCATGCTGCATTAGAACACAACCCAGTCCCACATGAGATGTATCACAGTAGATAACAAACCCATCAGTGCCTTCAGGAAAAGTCAAAACCAAAGTCGAAGTTAGCTTATCCTTCAACTTTTCAAAACTCCCCTCACATGCATCAGACTATAAGAACTTTACCTTCTTCTGAGTAAATTAGTTAATGGTGTAGCTATAGTAAAAAAAACTCTCCATAAACCTCCTATAGTAACTAGCTAAACCCAAGAAGCTCTAAATATTAGTTGGAGTCATGGGTCTAGGGCACTTCTTCACCACTGTAACCTTCTGTGAATCTACCATGATCCCTTCACTAAAATTGATATGACCCAAAACAGTGATAGCATTCAACCAGAATTCACATTTTAAAAATTTGGCATACAACTGCTACTCCTTCAAGGTCTGTAATACAATGCTGAGGTGATCATCATGATCTACCTCACTCTTAGAGTACACTAAAATGTCATCTATAAAATCAATGACAAATAGATCCAGAAACTAAAGGAAACCCTATTCGTCAAATCCATGAATGTTGCAGGGGCATTGGTCAACCCGAAAGACATAACCAAAAACTCAAAGTGACAATATCGAGTATGAAAAATTGTCTTAGGTATATCCACTTCCCTAATCTTTAACTGATGGTACACGGATTAAAGATCAATTTCGGAGAAAACTTAGCACCCTGCAACTGATTAAACAAATCATTTACCCTTGGAAGAGGATACTTATTTTTACCATCACATTGTTCAACTATCGGTAATTAATGCACATCCTAAGGAAACCATCTCTCTTACACATGAATAACATCGGTGCATCCCATGGGGACATACTAGGATGGATGAAATCCTTATCTATAAGATCGTTGAGTTGCTCCTTAGTCTTCTTCAACTAAACTGGAGGCATTCTATATGGGGAATAGAAATTGGCCGAGTGTCTGTAAAAAGATCAATCCCAAACTCAACCTCCCTATAAGGAGGAACACTAGGATGGTCATCACGGAAGACCTCAGGAAATTCATTCACCACCAATAGAATACAAAGAAGGACCATCCAAGTTAGAATCTTTAACCCGAACTAGATGATAGAGACACCCTATGGAGATCAATATCCAAGCTCTAAGATATGATATGAACTTCCCATTATGATCTAGGGAAACACTCTCCCACTCAATAACTGGATCATTAGGAAATTTAAAGACAACTTTACAAGTCTGACTATCTAGAAAAGCATAGCTCGGGTGCAACCAATCCATCCCCAATATGATATCAAAATCCACCATATCTTATTCAAACAGATCCACCAAAGTTTCTTTACTTCCAAAAAATACGACACACCTCCTATAGACTTTTAGCAATCACAGAGTCATTTACTGGGTAGAAATAGAAAAAGGGTCTGAAATAACCTCAAGACCAAAACCAAAATACACAGCCACAAATGGGGTCACATAAGAGAGAGAGGACCTCAAATTAAGTAAATAGTACATATCATGAGAAAAGTGTTTCAACATACTAGTCATGACATCAGGCAATGCCTCAAACTCGTTTCAAGTAGTGAGAGCATAGAGACAGTTCTGACCAATGCAAAAAATAGATGGATCATCCTTTGTTGCTGAAGATAATGATGAAGCAACTAGAACCTTATTTGACCCTAAAGTAACCATACCAACTGGACAATTGCTAATTATATGCCCTGACTGACCATAGTTGAAGCACCTATCCCTCCCCTCATTACAAAAACCCCAATGCAATCTACCATAAAACCTGCAGGGAGGATATGATAAAGCTGATTAGCCCCACTATCCTGAGATTGGGAACCCTGTGCCCTAAAGTTATTGCCACCATAGAAATGCCTATCACCTGATAGCTTTTAGTAGAGAGCATTAGCCATCGAGTAATACCAGGAATTGCCCTACTTCTTCTTAGGCCATTTCTCACTATCCCTGTCACTCTGTTGTTGGCCACCATCCTGCTTAGAGAACTTCAACGTTTTGCCCTGTCTCTTCCTCATTCCAATATTTTTCTTCTTATCTTTCTCTACGTACTGCATGTACACAACTAAACTAGAGATATATATGTCCTTAATTAACAAAGCAGCCTTACTCTCCAAATCAAATCACTGGACAACCTAAAAGTGAACTTCCTTATTCTACCTCTCATGCAAAAAACATCTCCAGAGCATACCAAGACAACTGGTGAAAAGTGAAGGCATACTCCTTGAAAGAAATCTTGCTTTGCTTCGGATTAACAAACTCTTCCGTATTATTCTCCCTTAACTCTTGAGAAAAAAATGGTCCAAAAATGCATAAGAAAAATCCTTCCATAGAGATGACTCAACATCATCACCCCTTGCTTGATCCCATTCCTCGCACCACTAGTATGTCACATCCTTCGATTGGTAGGTAGAAAACTCCGCACCCTCCACATTCGTGGCATGTATAACACAAAAGATTTTTTCTATCTTATCCAAAAAGCCTTGAGGATCCTTTTCAATCTTAACACCGGTAAAGGTTAGAGGGTTAAACCTCATGAACTTCCCAGCCCTTATGGTCTTAAAAAATGGAGTAACAGGAATACCACGCTCAGACTAAGTAGTTACCAACAGTACCAACATGTGAATGGATTGATGAAACTTAGCTTTTATCTCTTCAGCCTGAGGAGTTTGAGATACATTAGAGGGATCTGATGGAACTCTAGAAAAATCTAGAACTCGATACCTAGATCGGGTATAGATCCCATGAGTAAAGCATATCCCATCAAAATTATCCCCAATTAGCACAGAGGAGTTTCTATGAACTTCATATCATCAAGGCATGATCTACAAAGTGAACAAACAAAATTTAAAGTTGAATTCAAGACTTAGACTCTACAGCTTAAAAATTGAATAAAAGAAAGAGAAATATTCCTAAAAGCCTTTTAGCCTCTCTCTTATGAGTGTGGCATGCTACAAACCCTTAAAGGAGACTCTACTCAATATGGATTTATGGACCCCTAAGTGACCATGAACCTAGGGTTTTGATACCAATCTGACACAACCAGAACCAGGGCCTAGTCATGTTGGGTTCTTCAAGTCCAATCAGGACTCGAGACCACTACCAATACCCAACCATAACCGTCCAGCACTATATGTCAAATGAGTTTTGAACATATAACAAGATAGAAAAATAAATAATCAAAAAAAATAATAAAATCCATAACAATGACCAATGAGCAATCCAATCAAACATCCAACCAGCGTAAGACCTAAACCAATACCAATGCCAAAACTACACCAATACCAATGCCTCCCATGCCCATAGTAGTCAAACAAAGCCTATAACCAAATGCAAAGAACAACCATTCGGGACATACCCCCAACCATAGACAAAACCAAAGTCCAAGAAATAAAAATAAGTATGAAAAGATATCCATAGAATGAAATGGAGTCTTCTGGAGTATAAAATATTACCACTTCAGTCTGACACACATGTTGTCCCGCAATCCAATTACTAAGAAAGAGGAGTAGTATGGTCGGTTCCTTCATTATGTGGGGATACAATACCCGAAGACAGGTTAGCAGGTAAATGCTAGCATGTACTCAGGAAAAAAGGATAAAATAATGCCATCATTTAGAATCAAAGTAAATAACCCTATGCAAGAACATACATATATACATATATACCATGTCGAGAAAGGGAACCGGGTTTAATGTGCAATTAAAAGTTTAACCTGGGTTGTGTGGCTTAACCATCCTAAAACCACCTGCAAGCTATATGGGTCTGTTGTTACCCCCTGAATGGGCCTCAGTACGTGCAGCCATACGAATCAGAGATATAACAGCGGCCAGGGATTTCCATGCACACTTTACCCTCCATGATACACATATACAAGTAAATACTAAGGGGATTCCCATGTACCCCGCAATTATATGGTCACCATGACCAACCTCACATTGGCAAACATAAGTTTCCTGTGTTTATCTATTGGACTCACACCTTTATGGTTAGCTAGTACAACCCACCATTATTTCCTAATTAAAAACCTTTACCACCTAATAAAACCACCAATCCGAAAAGTTAACTACCAAGTCATTATGAAGTAGTATCATCATACCAACTATAGTTGTAAGCAATGTCATTAGCCAACATCTAGGAGATTTCCATATACCCCACACATAGTCTAATTAAACCAATCCATGGCCATCAAGGCCTTCCCAATCCACTTAAAACCATTTAAACTAATATAGGTTCCATTAATATATTATGTAATGCAAGGTTTTCAATAAAATATAAACTATGTGACAAGAACATTCTCATTGGCATTTTAACAAACATGTTGAGGGCATATAGTTTCCAAAACAAAAACCAACAACCAATTCGTCATTTCCATGAAACCACATGTTCAAACTAACATTATAACATGAAAACTACAAATTGAACATAGGACAACATCTTCCAACCATTAGTAACCAAACTAATATATTTTTCAAAACCAACACCAACCACAATAATTCCATGGAAACCATTAAGTAAAATAAGCTTTTAGTTTGAACTAACAACCAAGAAGGATTAACATGCCTTAGATAAAATTTTTAAACCAAGAGCTTGAGAGAGATTTTAGAGCATTTGATTTAGGAATAGTAGGTTAAGAAGTCCAAAGAGTGTTTGAAGTCATGGGGTCAAAAGAGGTTAAGAGGGGAAATGTCCAAAATTCCCCTAACTTAAACTGTAAAAATTTCTGCAGGTGGGTACGGTTGGACCCCACTACTTGTACAAAATCATACGAGTGTTACCATCAAGTCACACCCAGGATAGAAAGTTAGACATCCACACACTATCCACCATACGACTCCCCTAGACCTACTTATACCCATGACATAGGAGTAGTACCCTTAAGTCGTATCCAAGATAGAATCAAAGAGGTTGGACACTAGATAATGTACGACTCCACCATTCCACTCATACCCTATCCTCATGGCTCATGGTGAGTCTCTCATACTCAGAGCCAAGTCAAGTCAATAAGTTTTAGATTAATTAAATAATCAACCCAATGAAATGCCATCAAACCATATGATCCGTATCCACCAAGTTATAAGCACAACTAAAACCCAACCACCACACAATGGATAACTTACAAGTTGGGTCACCTGACCCGTACCCTCACCATAAGACACGTATAGTGAGTTGTATGATCAATAAAAGGCTCAAACTCAGGAAATTTTCAATAGCTAAAACCAAGGGTGTTTCAAATGTCGGGAGAAAAAAGGTTGTTATAGTTGAGTAAGCTTGATTATTTTTCTTACATGCTTACGAATATGCACAATTGTATAAAGAAAAGACTAGAAGATGGCATGTTAAGTAGATTATGTCTCAAATCTTTGGGATAGGCCAAAATATTTTGCTATTTAATTCAAGGATAATGTTGTTTTCAAGTAAATTGAGGTCCAAGTGGTCTACGCTATTTGAAGTTGTAAGAATGACTCCTCAAGGGGATGTTGAGCTTTGGAAAAAATACAAGAGTACTAAATTTCCATTAAATGGACAAACATTTAAGCATTATTAGGTGAGTAAAATGAGAGCGATAAGAGTTCTATTACATTCGAAGAAGAATGAAGCTGAGCTTGGCCGTGCCACGATATTAAATAAGGAACTGTGTGGGAGGAAACTTACGAATATAAATTAATAGCATAATTCATTTCCTTTTTATTTGAAAGAAAATCACAAATACAAAAATATATGTCAAGCCATGACCAAAACAAGGAACTAGGTGGGAGGAAACTTACCTATTTTCTTACATGTTTTGCTATTTTTTATGAGATTACTGGAATAAGATACCTTGTAACATGGAAAGGAATTAAAAGTGAATAAAGTGCGCATTTTGGAGGCTATTAGGTATGTAAAATATTTAGTGGGTTGATGAAAAATAAAGGCGAGAAAAAGGGGAACCAAAATTCCCCTATAGGTGAAAATTAGTAGCCTTTCGTGATTCCTCCACGCCAAAGACCTTAATACCAGTAATAGGGTCTATGGCACAATTGAAAATTTTGTAAAGGCTATTTCCAGTAAGACTACAATTTTACAGTAACACAAACCTTAGTCTCCTAGATAGGCTCTGTGGCATAGATGGGTTTAATTTTTAGATTTCAATTAAAAAGTTGGGTTTGACCCAAATTCATCCCTCACAACATAAAATTCCCTCTTTCATACCCCTTAAATACCCAAATACCTATTTTTTTTTTCAACCTAGCACATTGCTTCTCTAAAATCCCCCCAATCACATAGTGTGTCACATCAATTTGCACATTCTAAATTCTTTAACCTTTCTCCTTCATAAATTCAAACAAGGTAAGTTCTCCTATGTTGATTTCTTTATTTAGCCTCAATGTAATAGTTAAATACTTTCCATGTTTAAATTATTTGAATGTTTGAATTATTTAATGTTTTTTGTGGAGTTCTCGGTGAGTTGAGTATTGGGTGTATAGTTGAACATGATAATGAATGACTCTATGTTCTTTAACTTACTTCACTTTCACTAACTGTGAGAATTATTTGTGCATACACATAAATGTACTATGGTAACTTATGCTTCAAAATTTGATCTAAATTATGTTTTGTGCGTGTGAGTGTGCTGAGTTGTGTTACTATGAATAACTTTGATTTAACATACTATAATTCAAATTAGGCATGGTAATTATGTAGAGAGTGGGTATGTATTGCTAATCCTCAGAAACTTTGATATTAATGTGGGTTGTATTTGGGGCTGTGATTTGTATTCTTAGTGCTTTGAGTGTGTGACTTTGTGTACATTTACAAGTGTGTGTATATTAACATACCATTTTTAATTGAGGAACTCCTGAGTAATAGATTATGCTTTCCATTAGTTTTTGATAGTTTGTCTTTGGGTAATATTGTAGCATATGGTGCTTTTCTTAAGCATATATGATTCATACACTAGGTTAAGAACATTTATGGTATTACATGGTGCCATTTTTATCATCAAAGCATTTATAAATGTCTTCACCAAAAATAGATACACGTCTAAACTTAAGTGATACTGTTGGCACTTGTGCTTTTGAGCTAAACTAAAGGACCCTAGTGACTTCATATGCTATGATTTATTAAATTCTGGGGATGTAAAGTATGTTTTGTGCTTGAATTATTAGTAAATCAACACCTAAGTGGTTTATTTTGTTTGCTTAGATATTGTGACCATGAGATTGTATTGAGAAACAGGGGAAATCTAAGTACCCTAGTTTCGAACTTCACGCACCTATGTTAGCAACTAAGTATGGGGTGGCCCCTAAATCCTCCCACACTTGGTGTTTCCTAGCCTAAATTAGTGTTATTTTAACATGACTATTGCATATTGTGGATGACAAGTACCATATAAAACCAAAGAAAAAGATGTTATTGGGTTATCTAAGCCATCCAAGAAGAGAAACTGATCAACAAGTTGTGTACTAAGAGCTCCTCATGTGCCATTTGGTCAGTCACATAGATATGAGACTAGATGGGTGGAGAAAGCTGGGACTAAGTGGTACACAAAGCATAATGAGATTGAGTATGCCCCGGGCGAGTTTATTAACAAGGAGAGCTTACAAAGAGAGTTACCCAGTATAGTTAGGAGACTGGAGGAGCTTCACATGAACTTCCTATTTGAGCAGCCTACTCAGTGTAACCTTTACCTTATTAGAGAGTTTTATGCTAACTAGGACCCCAGGGATCTTGATTCTGAAGTAAAGATTTATGAACCAGTAGTAACTTCTCTACGCATGACTAATGTTAGTCTAGGTACCCCCGAGGCAGATGTACTTCAGCTAATGTAGATAAATATCACTCCACTATATACTGATATTATACATCTATTATGCAGTATCAGATCTACAGCAAGGTGGGTTCAGCACCAAGTGAGCTCCCTTCACTTGACATTCTCTTATGCCTAAATAAATTAGGAGGCAAAAATGTGGTTGATATTATCTATCACTACTTTTTTAAGGAAACATATGGCATACGTTACTCCTGACAAGGTCTTCTTTATCTATGCTCTGATGTAAGAGGATTTTGAGATTAATGTGGATGCAATTATTCTTTCAGCGATGAAGAAGGTACGCTACCATTAGGGGGATAGATATGGGTTTGGTGGTCTATTAACTCATTTTCTAAGGGGTCATGGAGTTTAAGAGAAGGATCTATTTGATAGACCAGTGTTGGACACAAGGCCAGTCGATGTGACTTAGACACGAGGCTTGGATGTTTCTCATGGGCCAGTGCTGACTTTGCTTAAGTGTCATGCTCGGGATGATTAGATTTCAATTTGTATGTGTGGGCTACATATTCTTAAGATGAGAGTGGGTGGTAGACTAGCTATGAGAGAGAAGATTCATGTTGTAGAGTTGGATTACCTACTCCATCAGCATGATCAGACTCTTTTGTGGATAGGCCTAGACTTTGTAGAGTTGATAGATGATGATGTTCCTACTAATAAGGAGCAACAACTGAGGGATCAGATATTGACTCTGAGAAAGAGGATGTGTGGACCTAGATATCGGTGAAGAGGCCAATGATCCAGATATTAGTGATGTTATGAATGAGGCTTGACCAGGGAGTGTTTACACTATGTCATAACTTTGTTTTGTATGCAAGCACTAGGGACAGTGTTATATCTTAAGTGTGGGGTGGTGGTTCTCATTCTTCACACTTCTTTTTTTGTTTTTATGTATATTATTTTTTAGATATTATTGTTGATGTTAATGTTTGTCTTAGATAGACATTCTAACTATTCAGTCTGTAATAGTTAGTAACTATTCTACTTTTTGAACTGATAATTAGTAGTTTCGTTATTTCACTTTCCTTAGTTCATTATTCTTAGTTCATAAATTCAGTTGCTTAGTTAATTTTAATTCAATTTTAGGAGGAAATTTTTTTCCTTTTAGGGTGATTTCAACAACACATCATAGTTAAGTGCCTTCCTCGATGATAGATAGATGACGATCGTCTTAAGGGGAATTAGTCTTAGGGAGTGAATAAGTGATAGAAATTGATCACTACTCTAGTACGAGGTACATTATGTTAGTCCATATGTCAACATGACATGAGAAATAATTGTTTTAGAAAGACCCATGTAAAAGTATAAAAAAGGACGCTAGTTTTGAGACGCTTAATCTCAATTAAGTGACTCTTTGTTTGTTGGCTTAATTTAGAATTTATTCAATTATTGGGTCATGAATCTATAGGATTCCTACTTGAATCTAGCATGCACCATGTGTGAGTGAGGTTCTCTAGTTATAACATGCATAATGATTTCTATAACTTGCTTGGTATGTTTACAAAGCAAAATAAAGAGTGTTTAATTTAGGAGATGATGTAGGAATTTCATTGATAGCCATGTTTTATACCTCTTTTACCCACCCTTGCAAATATTCCTAGTTAGCCCTATTGAGCTTGTAGCCTATTTCCTTTGGTAGCCTCACATATAAATTTTACCCCTTATTTGTTCGACCTTAATTTTATCCAAAGCTCCTAGGCACTTTAGTGAAAATAAGTCGAGTGAGGAGTTAAAAGACAATTAGGAAGAAGGTGACAATGAAGCCACAAAATATAGCTATTGGTGTAAGAATTGAGGTATAATGAGATCGAGAGTTATGCAATGAAAATAATAAAGTGTTCAAGAAAAATAAATAATGTATTGAATAGAAGATTCCCTTCCACAGTGTATACGAATTAGCTTAATGAAATTGGACTAGAACAAAAGATAAAGGGCGAGATAGATGGGGTGAAAAATATTGGTCATTAATTAAGTGAATTAAATGTTCATCTGATGTGTTAAAGTGCTTAGGGAAAGTAGCCACTTTTTATATCCAAATATTTCCTACATATCCCTTAGCTTGCATTACAACCCTTAAAGACCTGTTTGATCTATAATTTTAACATTCGAATAATAGTGGATTTATAAATCAAGGGAAAGCCTATGGTTCATCATATATCATGTGTGAATTATTTACAAAAGTGAGCTAAACTTGTTCTATTTATACCCATTATTATGATAGATAGCATGATTGTGAGTGAATATAGGTTACCATCTTATTGTGAGGGTGCATGTGGAGGATGGTTAGGTGACCTGTCTGACTATGTGGTTGAATAATGTGCATAAGTTTGCCAGCATACTAGTTTTGAGTCTAGGAAGTTTGAAAATAGTAATCCTATGTTTTCGTATATGATATGACATGCTTGAGATGAAAATTGATGAGTCATGAGCAGCCAGTGAGTGCCCAACAAAAGTGCCTTGTTCAGATTGTGATATGAAGCCTAGTTGTGTTATAATAATTGCTTGGGATTGTTCAATGCCGAATAAGATTCTAAGTGTGGGTGGTGATCTTTGGCATATTTATACATCCAAATGTCAATATTTACCCATATTTTTGCTTGTTCTGTGAGCTAAAACTTGTAAAATGGCTTGTATTTGAGTTAGAATTACATTCTCGAGCTAATGTATGTGATTAGTGTTGTATGGCTTGAACGTGATGCTATTGAGCGTGTTTTGATGCATTAATGAATATTTTGGATCATGGAAGCACTTGGAGTAACTTTCTGGGAATGGAGACATTGGAACAAGGTTCGGAAATCATGGAACAAAGTGCCAAAGCAAGAGAATATACAAAAAGCTATAAATGGAGAAAATAACAAGTCAGCATGCCACGGACCTTTGCGTCCACGATAGGATCCGTGGAACATTGATGGGATGAAATAATATGGCACATTCCAGTGAAGGGGTGTTATATTGGCATGCCACGGACCTGAGTCTCTGCGATAGGTTCCATCGCATGAAGGCTACATAACTTTAGATAGCATAATCCAATGAGCATGTACGATATCGATATTCCACAGTCCTTAGCCTCCGCAATAGGATTTGTGGCACGGTGATGTGTTAATTTCGTGAATTCCAACCCTACTATAAAAGGAGCACTTGAAATATTTGAGGAGATATTTTGGCATATGGAATAATAAGGGAAAAATACTTTCCAAATCTTTATTAGGGTTCTTTCATTTTTCAACTTTCAACTTCAAATTCTGTATGATTAATTATTTCTTGGATGCTGGTTTTGAACATCAGCGGCTTAACACCCTGGTTCTAGGGTTGAGGCCGAACACATGATTGTATTTTGATATTCTTAGAGTGGTTGAACGTTGATTTATCGCATGGGTTGTTCTTGTTCTATTTCTCTTACTATTTTAATAATCAGCCACCATTAAAATACATATTTAATTCTCTTGTGATCCCAAAAGAACATTAGGATAGATTGAAGGTTTTAAGGAGCAAGTTCTCATTCTTCTATATAATGAAGGATTTGAAGTACCGTCTAAGATAGAAATATTCTTAGATCGCATTGTTTGGTTCAATTGCAGGAAGATAACTTAAAGAATCTAAAATGGATCATCGCATCCCTGATCAATGATGTAGTTGTGATGTCCTTTTAGGTAGAAGATTTGAGGCTCGAAAGACCATAATCGTAATCTTAACATTGTGAATCAAAAACCCTATAACCAATAAAACTACGATAAGGATAGGGATTTACATGATTATTAAGAGTGCCTCAACCCTAGAATTCTCCCTCGTATTGCTTACAACCTTGCCTACTTTGCTATTGACATACTTTGTTATTCATTTATTGGTTACTATGATGAGGATAGAGATTTACATGATTGTTAAGAGTGCCTTAACCTTGGAATTCTCCCTCGTATTTTTTACAACCTTTCCTACATTGCTATTGACACACTTTTTTATTCATTTATTAGTTAATTATTTACTAAATTGTTAGAACCATTTTGATACTCTTAAACACTTGAATATAGTATTTTCAAAACTAAAATTAAGCTAATTGCTAATCAAATAATCCCTGTAGGTTCGACATCTGATTCTTTTTAGTTACTATATTACTTGGATGATCACATGCACTTGCGTGTGTAATAGAACGCAATAACTGGCCTACCCTGATATCTACGAGAACCTATGAAATCTCTACGACAAGGAGCCTGACCCCTGAACTCACAAAAATAGCACACCTTTTTGGAGCCACCCTAAGAGATGCTCAAGAATATCCTTGGTCATCTTTGCATGATCTGCTATACTCCGAAAGAACACTCCAAACACAATTATCTGATATGTAGCCAACTGAAGAAAGACATCCAAACCCTTCACAAACTTCCAACTCTTCTCAAACTCGATAGAAATACTAACATAGAAGTATCTGTACAAGACGTGGAATTGTGCTTCATACTCATCTCCAGTCATGGAACCTACTCCAGGCGATCAAACTTATCATGCATCTGATCTCTCAAACTGTAAGGAATAAATCTCACCAACAAGGCATCAGTAAACTGATCCTATGTTATCTCAATAGAATTAGAAGGTCTACAACTAATAAGTAACCTTCACTAATCTCTAGTAGTATCTCTCAACAGATAGGTAGTATGTGTAATACCCTGAAAAATCCAATCCACTATTAGAGCCATGTACCAAGCTCATGCATAGTACATCATGGTTCTTTTATAGTTTTATGAGTAAGTTAGATGTATATTAAGGCTTCAAATAACTCCAAGCTATTAGACAAATCAAAACATTTCTTACCGATTGAATTCTTGAGAAGGATATTAGTATAGTCAACTTCAAATGAGGATATCTCTCATTATTCTTGGAATTTTTGAGGTAATAATCTTTCAATAGATAGATAATTGAATTATATTTCCAATGATACTAATTTCGCCTAAATTTGATATCGGAGCAAAGAGTTATTCCTATTTTACTCCAGCATGTCAGGCTAGAAACTGTGTGATGACATTCGTGGTAGCTTACCACATTTGTGACGCCCTACCACGAAGGTTGTCAGCCTTATATAGAAACCAGCTCCTAAATGATGACATTTGTGGTAGCTTACCATATTTGGGAAGCCCTACCATAAAGGTCGTCAACCTTAGGCAGAATCCAGCTCCTGTGTGATGACATTCGTGGTAACTTACCACATTTATGATGCCCTACCACAAAGGTCGTCAGCCTTAGGAAGAAACCAACTCCTAAGTGACGACATTCATGGTATATTACCACATTTGTGATACCTTATCACAAATATCATCAGACTTAGGCAGAAACCATCAATTCCAGTTTTTGTGTGATGACATTTTTGATGACTTACCACATTTTTGATCTGTCCATGTACAGTCAGTTAAATTATGTTTAGTCTCTTTAGATGGGAGTACGAGTTAGCACCAAGTGAACCCAAGGATAGGAACTCACCTTTATATGAGGGTGTGATTCTTAGCATTCATCGTTGCACTCCACAACTATGTAGCCAGCATAGGTTGAGACATCGCAGCCTTTTATATGAGGGTAGATGAGGTGGCTTAACCTGTTATATGAGGGCTCCCTCTATTCTCACTACAGTTACCTGTTATATAAGGGTTGCTCACATGTTGTCCTTCCCAGTGGCGCGGTATTGACACCCTTCCAGTCAGGGCAGAGATTGGACCCCATCTTAGCCATAATGGCAGATATGGGGCATGTCGATTAAACAACTACCTCCTACAATTTCTGTATCAGTCTTAGTAAAAGTACTCAGATAGTTCTTCAGATATCTGTATACCAGGACTGTTAGATACGATCAAATTCAGTTATAGCATGGAACTCATAGAGTTCAACCAGATTCAGGGCTGTCAGATACAGTCATCCATGTTATCAGAATGATGGTTCTAGCCATGTATTAGCGTATAGATTTATCCATTACGTACTCACGATCTTAGTTACTATGTATGTATGTTTGTACTCTTATGTTCATATCAGTCAGTCAGTAGTATTATTCATGCACGTAAACCCTTGCATTAGCCTACCTCGCTCGTATACTCAGTATTCTAGTTGTATTGATGCATTTGCGCTGTGGTACTTTCTTTTCATGTTACACCAGAGGTTCAGAGGTACGAGTCCCATACCAGCAGTAGCAGTCATATTCAGCATACAAAGTTGTAGTGAGTCCTCTTCATTCGAGGACGACATTATTTGATTTAATCATTTATTTCTTTAGTTCAGTTTTACGGAGTTAGTTGGAGACATTCCTTCAACACCTTATTTTAGATAGTATATAGAGGCTTTCGAATTTACGCTCAGATTTAGCTTTCAGATTCAGTTTTTAGTTGTTTTGGGTATCTTTCACCCACACGAATGTTACTATTTTATATATTCTTCATTCAGTTGAACCTTATGGCCTACATGTTTATGTTTTTCGTATTGTTACATTATATATTGCAATGCACAGGTACAGATATCAGTCATGGGTTAGCTTGTGGTTCTTCGGGGTCATAAGCACCGTGTATCATTCCGGTTCAAAAAAATTAGGGTGTTACAAACTTTGTATCAGAGCTTAAGGTTCAATAGAGTCCTAGGAATTCTAAAAGCCGCATCTAGTAGAGTCTTGTACATAGGTGTGTTGCGCGCCACATGTATGTATAGGAGGCTATGAGATGTTTTAGGAATAGTTCCCTTTATTCAGTATTTATGTCGTGCTAATAAGCATAATTTTAAGTCAGTCTCTCAGTCTAATCTGTTCTTCTCTTATTTAAGAAACATGCCTCCAAAGAGAAGAAATCAGCCAGCTCCTCAGCCCGAAGATCCTTTGGGCGAACATGTTTCTCATGTGGAGTTCAGGACTGTATTTACCACTATTGCTCAGTCTATAGCTTCCCAGAATAAATGACAAGCAGTCGTTCCATCCAACCTAGTGGCCAATTCAGCAGCAGCTAAGATTTGGGACATCACCCAAATGAACCCTCCGTCTTTCTTTGGGTCTAAGCCAGATGAGGATCCTCAGGAATTCATTGACCAAGTCTAAAAGGCCATTGATATCATGGAAGTCACTTTTTCTCAAAGTGTTGAGTTAGTCATATACCAATTGCAAGATGTCTCTCACACTTGGTACAAGCAGTGGTTAGTAGAAAGGTTAGGGGATGTAGGTTCTATTGAGCTGGAAGAATTTGTCATGGCTTTCTTAGACAGATTCTTTCCCCAAGAGCTGAGAGAGGCCAAAGTTCTTGAATTCATCAATCTCAGGAAAGGAAATATGAAAGTTAGAGAGTATTCTCTTAGATTTACTCAGCTAGCCAGATATGCCCCTCATGTGGTTGCAGACAATAGGGCTAAGATAAGCAAGTTCATGTCAGGGATGAATGATAGCATGGTAAATAAGTGTAGGTCTGTGATGATGAACAATGATATGACTTTAGCAAGGCTCATGACCCACGCTCAACAGATAAAGGAGCAGAAGGTTAAGACTAGGGAGAGGCAGAACAAGAGAGCAATATCAGGCAGTTTCAATTTTGCTCAGCCTAAATTAGAGGGAGCAAATTGTTTGCATTTTTGTCCTAAGTCAGCAGTTTCAGCCCCTTCCTCCTCTATTGCCCCAGTGTCAAAGTTTAGGGACAGTAATAGACAGAGCACCAGGCTCTAAATCTCAG